>NC_092166.1:85208972-85261472 GCF_045791955.1 Oncorhynchus clarkii lewisi | reverse complement strand
TTTCTTCCGCTTTTTGAGATTGCCTTTCGCTTACGGCCACACCGGCCTGATCTCGTCCGATCTCGGAAGCTAAGCAGGGTAGGGCCTGGTTAGTACTTGGATGGGAGACCGCCTGGGAATACCAGGTGCTGTAAGCTTTTTGTCACTGCCTTGTGGAATTTCAACTCTTTGTCCGTTTTTTCCCACAAGGCTGAAATATGTGCCCTCGCTTTGAAATAAGTAAGCAAGCTTAGTTTGTATTTCATCCAACAATCTGTGCTACAAATTATGGCTACAGTATATGCAATTTCTTCCGCTTTTTGAGATTGCCTTTCACTTACGGCCACACCGGCCTGAGTACGCCTGATCTCGTCCGATCTCGGAAGCTAAGCAGGGTCGGGCCTGGTTAGTACTTGGATGGGAGAACGCCTGGGAATATCAGGTGCTGTAAGCTTTTTGTCACTGCCTTGTGGAATTTCAACTCTTTGTCCGTTTTTTCCCACAAGGCTGAAAAATGTGCCCTCGCTTTGAAATAAGTAAGCAAGCTTAGTTTGTATTTCATCCAACAATCTGTGCTACAAATTATGGCTACAGTATATGCAATTTCTTCCGCTTTTTGAGATTGCCTTTCGCTTACGGCCACACCGGCCTGAGTACGCCTGATCTCGTCCGATCTCGGAAGCTAAGCATGGTCGGGCCTGGTTAGTACTTGGATGGGAGACCGCCTGGGAATACCAGGTGCTGTAAGCTTTTTGTCACTGCCTTGTGAAATTTCAACTCTTTGTCCGTTTTTTCCCACAAGGCTGAAATATGTGCCCTCGCTTTGAAATAAGTAAGCAAGCTTAGTTTGTATTTCATCCAACAATCTGTGCTACAAATTATGGCTACAGTATATGCAATTTCTTCCGCTTTTTGAGATTGCCTTTCGCTTACGGCCACACCGGCCTGAGTACGCCTGATCTCGTCCGATCTCGGAAGCTAAGCAGGGTCGGGCCTGGTTAGTACTTGGATGGGAGACCGCCTGGGAATACCAGGTGCTGTAAGCTTTTTGTCACTGCCTTGTGGAATTTCAACTCTTTGTCCGTTTTTTCCCACAAGGCTGAAATATGTGCCCTCGCTTTGAAATAAGTAAGCAAGCTTAGTTTGTATTTCATCCAACAATCTGTGCTACAAATTATGGCTACAGTATATGCAATTTCTTCCGCTTTTTGAGATTGCCTTTCGCTTACGGCCACACCGGCCTGAGTACGCCTGATCTCGTCCGATCTCGGAAGCTAAGCAGGGTCGGGCCTGGTTAGTACTTGGATGGGAGACCGCCTGGGAATACCAGGTGCTGTAAGCTTTTTGTCACTGCCTTGTGGAATTTCAACTCTTTGTCCGTTTTTTCCCACAAGGCTGAAATATGTGCCCTCGCTTTGAAATAAGTAAGCAAGCTTAGTTTGTATTTCATCCAACAATCTGTGCTACAAATTATGGCTACAGTATATGCAATTTCTTCCGCTTTTTGAGATTGCCTTTCGCTTACGGCCACACCGGCCTGAGTACGCCTGATCTCGTCCGATCTCGGAAGCTAAGCAGGGTCGGGCCTGGTTAGTACTTGGATGGGAGACCGCCTGGGAATACCAGGTGCTGTAAGCTTTTTGTCACTGCCTTGTGGAATTTCAACTCTTTGTCCGTTTTTTCCCACAAGGCTGAAATATGTGCCCTCGCTTTGAAATAAGTAAGCAAGCTTAGTTTGTATTTCATCCAACAATCTGTGCTACAAATTATGGCTACAGTATATGCAATTTCTTCCGCTTTTTGAGATTGCCTTTCGCTTACGGCCACACCGGCCTGAGTACGCCTGATCTCGTCCGATCTCGGAAGCTAAGCAGGGTCGGGCCTGGTTAGTACTTGGATGGGAGACCGCCTGGGAATACCAGGTGCTGTAAGCTTTTTGTCACTGCCTTGTGGAATTTCAACTCTTTGTCCGTTTTTTCCCACAAGGCTGAAATATGTGCCCTCGCTTTGAAATAAGTAAGCAAGCTTAGTTTGTATTTCATCCAACAATCTGTGCTACAAATTATGGCTACAGTATATGCAATTTCTTCCGCTTTTTGAGATTGCCTTTCGCTTACGGCCACACCGGCCTGAGTACGCCTGATCTCGTCCGATCTCGGAAGCTAAGCAGGGTCGGGCCTGGTTAGTACTTGGATGGGAGACCGCCTGGGAATATCAGGTGCTGTAAGCTTTTTGTCACTGCCTTGTGGAATTTCAACTCTTTGTCCGTTTTTTCCCACAAGGCTGAAATATGTGCCCTCGCTTTGAAATAAGTAAGCAAGCTTAGTTTGTATTTCATCCAACAATCTGTGCTACAAATTATGGCTACAGTATATGCAATTTCTTCCGCTTTTTGAGACTGCCTTTCGCTTACGGCCACACCGGCCTGAGTACGCCTGATCTCGTCCGATCTCGGAAGCTAAGCAGTGTCGGGCCTGGTTAGTACTTGGATGGGAGACCGCCTGGGAATACCAGGTGCTGTAAGCTTTTTGTCACTGCCTTGTGGAATTTCAACTCTTTGTCCGTTTTTTCCCACAAGGCTGAAATATGTGCCCTCGCTTTGAAATAAGTAAGCAAGCTTAGTTTGTATTTCATCCAACAATCTGTGCTACAAATTATGGCTACAGTATATGCAATTTCTTCCGCTTTTTGAGATTGCCTTTCGCTTACGGCCACACCGGCCTGAGTACGCCTGATCTCGTCCGATCTCGGAAGCTAAGCAGGGTCGGGCCTGGTTAGTACTTGGATGGGAGACCGCCTGGGAATATCAGGTGCTGTAAGCTTTTTGTCACTGCCTTGTGGAATTTCAACTCTTTGTCCGTTTTTTCCCACAAGGCTGAAATATGTGCCCTCGCTTTGAAATAAGTAAGCAAGCTTAGTTTGTATTTCATCCAACAATCTGTGCTACAAATTATGGCTACAGTATATGCAATTTCTTCCGCTTTTTGAGATTGCCTTTCGCTTACGGCCACACCGGCCTGAGTACGCCTGATCTCGTCCGATCTCAGAAGCTAAGCAGGGTCGGTCCTGGTTAGTACTTGGATAGGAGACCGCCTGGGAATACCAGGTGCTGTAAGCTTTTTGTCACTGCCTTGTGGAATTTCAACTCTTTGTCCGTTTTTTCCCACAAGGCTGAAATATGTGCCCTCGCTTTGAAATAAGTAAGCAAGCTTAGTTTGTATTTCATCCAACAATCTGTGCTACAAATTATGGCTACAGTATATGCAATTTCTTCCGCTTTTTGAGATTGCCTTTCGCTTACGGCCACACCGGCCTGAGTACGCCTGATCTCGTCCGATCTCGGAAGCTAAGCAGGGTCGGGCCTGGTTAGTACTTGGCTGGGAGACCGCCTGGGAATGCCAGGTGCTGTAAGCTTTTTGTCACTGCCTTGTGGAATTTCAACTCTTTGTCCGTTTTTTCCCACAAGGCTGAAATATGTGCCCTCGCTTTGAAATAAGTAAGCAAGGTTAGTTTGTATTTCATCCAACAATCTGTGCTACAAATTATGGCTACAGTATATGCAATTTCATCCACTTTTTGAGATTGCCTTTCGCTTACGGCCACACCGGCCTGAGTACGCCTGATCTCGTCCGATCTCGGAAGCTAAGCAGGGTCGGGCCTGGTTAGTACTTGGATGGGAGACCGCCTGGGAATACCAGGTGCTGTAAGCTTTTTGTCACTGCCTTGTGGAATTTCAACTCTTTGTCCGTTTTTTCCCACAAGGCTGAAATATGTGCCCTCGCTTTGAAATAAGTAAGCAAGCTTAGTTTGTATTTCATCCAACAATCTGTGCTACAAATTATGGCTACAGTATATGCAATTTCTTCCGCTTTTTGAGATTGCCTTTCGCTTACGGCCACACCGGCCTGAGTACGCCTGATCTCGTCCGATCTCGGAAGCTAAGCAGGGTCGGGCCTGGTTAGTACTTGGATGGGAGACCGCCTGGGAATACCAGGTGCTGTAAGCTTTTTGTCACTGCCTTGTGGAATTTCAACTCTTTGTCCGTTTTTTCCCACAAGGCTGAAATATGTGCCCTCGCTTTGAAATAAGTAAGCAAGCTTAGTTTGTATTTCATCCAACAATCTGTGCTACAAATTATGGCTACAGTATATGCAATTTCTTCCGCTTTTTGAGATTGCCTTTCGCTTACGGCCACACCGGCCTGAGTACGCCTGATCTCGTCCGATCTCGGAAGCTAAGCAGGGTCGGGCCTGGTTAGTACTTGGATGGGAGACCGCCTGGGAATACCAGGTGCTGTAAGCTTTTTGTCACTGCCTTGTGGAATTTCAACTCTTTGTCCGTTTTTTCCCACAAGGCTGAAATATGTGCCCTCGCTTTGAAATAAGTAAGCAAGCTTAGTTTGTATTTCATCCAACAATCTGTGCTACAAATTATGGCTACAGTATATGCAATTTCTTCCGCTTTTTGAGATTGCCTTTCGCTTACGGCCACACCGGCCTGAGTACGCCTGATCTCGTCCGATCTCGGAAGCTAAGCAGGGTCGGGCCTGGTTAGTACTTGGATGGGAGACCGCCTGGGAATACCAGGTGCTGTAAGCTTTTTGTCACTGCCTTGTGGAATTTCAACTCTTTGTCCGTTTTTTCCCACAAGGCTGAAATATGTGCCCTCGCTTTGAAATAAGTAAGCAAGGTTAGTTTGTATTTCATCCAACAATCTGTGCTACAAATTATGGCTACAGTATATGCAATTTCATCCACTTTTTGAGATTGCCTTTCGCTTACGGCCACACCGGCCTGAGTACGCCTGATCTCGTCCGATCTCGGAAGCTAAGCAGGGTCGGGCCTGGTTAGTACTTGGATGGGAGACCGCCTGGGAATACCAGGTGCTGTAAGCTTTTTGTCACTGCCTTGTGGAATTTCAACTCTTTGTCCGTTTTTTCCCACAAGGCTGAAATATGTGCCCTCGCTTTGAAATAAGTAAGCAAGCTTAGTTTGTATTTCATCCAACAATCTGTGCTACAAATTATGGCTACAGTATATGCAATTTCTTCCGCTTTTTGAGATTGCCTTTCGCTTACGGCCACACCGGCCTGAGTACGCCTGATCTCGTCCGATCTCGGAAGCTAAGCAGGGTCGGGCCTGGTTAGTACTTGGATGGGAGACCGCCTGGGAATACCAGGTGCTGTAAGCTTTTTGTCACTGCCTTGTGGAATTTCAACTCTTTGTCCGTTTTTTCCCACAAGGCTGAAATATGTGCCCTCGCTTTGAAATAAGTAAGCAAGCTTAGTTTGTATTTCATCCAACAATCTGTGCTACAAATTATGGCTACAGTATATGCAATTTCTTCCGCTTTTTGAGATTGCCTTTCGCTTACGGCCACACCGGCCTGAGTACGCCTGATCTCGTCCGATCTCGGAAGCTAAGCAGGGTCGGGCCTGGTTAGTACTTGGATGGGAGACCGCCTGGGAATACCAGGTGCTGTAAGCTTTTTGTCACTGCCTTGTGGAATTTCAACTCTTTGTCCGTTTTTTCCCACAAGGCTGAAATATGTGCCCTCGCTTTGAAATAAGTAAGCAAGCTTAGTTTGTATTTCATCCAACAATCTGTGCTACAAATTATGGCTACAGTATATGCAATTTCTTCCGCTTTTTGAGATTGCCTTTCGCTTACGGCCACACCGGCCTGAGTACGCCTGATCTCGTCCGATCTCGGAAGCTAAGCAGGGTCGGGCCTGGTTAGTACTTGGATGGGAGACCGCCTGGGAATACCAGGTGCTGTAAGCTTTTTGTCACTGCCTTGTGGAATTTCAACTCTTTGTCCGTTTTTTCCCACAAGGCTGAAATATGTGCCCTCGCTTTGAAATAAGTAAGCAAGCTTAGTTTGTATTTCATCCAACAATCTGTGCTACAAATTATGGCTACAGTATATGCAATTTCTTCCGCTTTTTGAGATTGCCTTTCGCTTACGGCCACACCGGCCTGAGTACGCCTGATCTCGTCCGATCTCGGAAGCTAAGCAGGGTCGGGCCTGGTTAGTACTTGGATGGGAGACCGCCTGGGAATACCAGGTGCTGTAAGCTTTTTGTCACTGCCTTGTGGAATTTCAACTCTTTGTCCGTTTTTTCCCACAAGGCTGAAATATGTGCCCTCGCTTTGAAATAAGTAAGCAAGCTTAGTTTGTATTTCATCCAACAATCTGTGCTACAAATTATGGCTACAGTATATGCAATTTCTTCCGCTTTTTGAGATTGCCTTTCGCTTACGGCCACACCGGCCTGAGTACGCCTGATCTCGTCCGATCTCGGAAGCTAAGCAGGGTCGGGCCTGGTTAGTACTTGGATGGGAGACCGCCTGGGAATACCAGGTGCTGTAAGCTTTTTGTCACTGCCTTGTGGAATTTCAACTCTTTGTCCGTTTTTTCCCACAAGGCTGAAATATGTGCCCTCGCTTTGAAATAAGTAAGCAAGCTTAGTTTGTATTTCATCCAACAATCTGTGCTACAAATTATGGCTACAGTATATGCAATTTCTTCCGCTTTTTGAGATTGCCTTTCGCTTACGGCCACACCGGCCTGAGTACGCCTGATCTCGTCCGATCTCGGAAGCTAAGCAGGGTCGGGCCTGGTTAGTACTTGGATGGGAGACCGCCTGGGAATACCAGGTGCTGTAAGCTTTTTGTCACTGCCTTGTGGAATTTCAACTCTTTGTCCGTTTTTTCCCACAAGGCTGAAATATGTGCCCTCGCTTTGAAATAAGTAAGCAAGGTTAGTTTGTATTTCATCCAACAATCTGTGCTACAAATTATGGCTACAGTATATGCAATTTCTTCCACTTTTTGAGATTGCCTTTCGCTTACGGCCACACCGGCCTGAGTACGCCTGATCTCGTCCGATCTCGGAAGCTAAGCAGGGTCGGGCCTGGTTAGTACTTGGATGGGAGACCGCCTGGGAATACCAGGTGCTGTAAGCTTTTTGTCACTGCCTTGTGGAATTTCAACTCTTTGTCCGTTTTTTCCCACAAGGCTGAAATATGTGCCCTCGCTTTGAAATAAGTAAGCAAGCTTAGTTTGTATTTCATCCAACAATCTGTGCTACAAATTATGGCTACAGTATATGCAATTTCTTCCGCTTTTTGAGATTGCCTTTCGCTTACGGCCACACCGGCCTGAGTACGCCTGATCTCGTCCGATCTCGGAAGCTAAGCAGGGTCGGGCCTGGTTAGTACTTGGATGGGAGACCGCCTGGGAATACCAGGTGCTGTAAGCTTTTTGTCACTGCCTTGTGGAATTTCAACTCTTTGTCCGTTTTTTCCCACAAGGCTGAAATATGTGCCCTCGCTTTGAAATAAGTAAGCAAGCTTAGTTTGTATTTCATCCAACAATCTGTGCTACAAATTATGGCTACAGTATATGCAATTTCTTCCGCTTTTTGAGATTGCCTTTCGCTTACGGCCACACCGGCCTGAGTACGCCTGATCTCGTCCGATCTCGGAAGCTAAGCAGGGTCGGGCCTGGTTAGTACTTGGATGGGAGACCGCCTGGGAATACCAGGTGCTGTAAGCTTTTTGTCACTGCCTTGTGGAATTTCAACTCTTTGTCCGTTTTTTCCCACAAGGCTGAAATATGTGCCCTCGCTTTGAAATAAGTAAGCAAGCTTAGTTTGTATTTCATCCAACAATCTGTGCTACAAATTATGGCTACAGTATATGCAATTTCTTCCGCTTTTTGAGATTGCCTTTCGCTTACGGCCACACCGGCCTGAGTACGCCTGATCTCGTCCGATCTCGGAAGCTAAGCAGGGTCGGGCCTGGTTAGTACTTGGATGGGAGACCGCCTGGGAATACCAGGTGCTGTAAGCTTTTTGTCACTGCCTTGTGGAATTTCAACTCTTTGTCCGTTTTTTCCCACAAGGCTGAAATATGTGCCCTCGCTTTGAAATAAGTAAGCAAGCTTAGTTTGTATTTCATCCAACAATCTGTGCTACAAATTATGGCTACAGTATATGCAATTTCTTCCGCTTTTTGAGATTGCCTTTCGCTTACGGCCACACCGGCCTGAGTACGCCTGATCTCGTCCGATCTCGGAAGCTAAGCAGGGTCGGGCCTGGTTAGTACTTGGATGGGAGACCGCCTGGGAATACCAGGTGCTGTAAGCTTTTTGTCACTGCCTTGTGGAATTTCAACTCTTTGTCCGTTTTTTCCCACAAGGCTGAAATATGTGCCCTCGCTTTGAAATAAGTAAGCAAGCTTAGTTTGTATTTCATCCAACAATCTGTGCTACAAATTATGGCTACAGTATATGCAATTTCTTCCGCTTTTTGAGATTGCCTTTCGCTTACGGCCACACCGGCCTGAGTACGCCTGATCTCGTCCGATCTCGGAAGCTAAGCAGGGTCGGGCCTGGTTAGTACTTGGATGGGAGACCGCCTGGGAATACCAGGTGCTGTAAGCTTTTTGTCACTGCCTTGTGGAATTTCAACTCTTTGTCCGTTTTTTCCCACAAGGCTGAAATATGTGCCCTCGCTTTGAAATAAGTAAGCAAGGTTAGTTTGTATTTCATCCAACAATCTGTGCTACAAATTATGGCTACAGTATATGCAATTTCTTCCACTTTTTGAGATTGCCTTTCGCTTACGGCCACACCGGCCTGAGTACGCCTGATCTCGTCCGATCTCGGAAGCTAAGCAGGGTCGGGCCTGGTTAGTACTTGGATGGGAGACCGCCTGGGAATACCAGGTGCTGTAAGCTTTTTGTCACTGCCTTGTGGAATTTCAACTCTTTGTCCGTTTTTTCCCACAAGGCTGAAATATGTGCCCTCGCTTTGAAATAAGTAAGCAAGGTTAGTTTGTATTTCATCCAACAATCTGTGCTACAAATTATGGCTACAGTATATGCAATTTCTTCCACTTTTTGAGATTGCCTTTCGCTTACGGCCACACCGGCCTGAGTACGCCTGATCTCGTCCGATCTCGGAAGCTAAGCAGGGTCGGGCCTGGTTAGTACTTGGATGGGAGACCGCCTGGGAATACCAGGTGCTGTAAGCTTTTTGTCACTGCCTTGTGGAATTTCAACTCTTTGTCCGTTTTTTCCCACAAGGCTGAAATATGTGCCCTCGCTTTGAAATAAGTAAGCAAGCTTAGTTTGTATTTCATCCAACAATCTGTGCTACAAATTATGGCTACAGTATATGCAATTTCTTCCGCTTTTTGAGATTGCCTTTCGCTTACGGCCACACCGGCCTGAGTACGCCTGATCTCGTCCGATCTCGGAAGCTAAGCAGGGTCGGGCCTGGTTAGTACTTGGATGGGAGACCGCCTGGGAATACCAGGTGCTGTAAGCTTTTTGTCACTGCCTTGTGGAATTTCAACTCTTTGTCCGTTTTTTCCCACAAGGCTGAAATATGTGCCCTCGCTTTGAAATAAGTAAGCAAGGTTAGTTTGTATTTCATCCAACAATCTGTGCTACAAATTATGGCTACAGTATATGCAATTTCATCCACTTTTTGAGATTGCCTTTCGCTTACGGCCACACCGGCCTGAGTACGCCTGATCTCGTCCGATCTCGGAAGCTAAGCAGGGTCGGGCCTGGTTAGTACTTGGATGGGAGACCGCCTGGGAATACCAGGTGCTGTAAGCTTTTTGTCACTGCCTTGTGGAATTTCAACTCTTTGTCCGTTTTTTCCCACAAGGCTGAAATATGTGCCCTCGCTTTGAAATAAGTAAGCAAGCTTAGTTTGTATTTCATCCAACAATCTGTGCTACAAATTATGGCTACAGTATATGCAATTTCTTCCGCTTTTTGAGATTGCCTTTCGCTTACGGCCACACCGGCCTGAGTACGCCTGATCTCGTCCGATCTCGGAAGCTAAGCAGGGTCGGGCCTGGTTAGTACTTGGATGGGAGACCGCCTGGGAATACCAGGTGCTGTAAGCTTTTTGTCACTGCCTTGTGGAATTTCAACTCTTTGTCCGTTTTTTCCCACAAGGCTGAAATATGTGCCCTCGCTTTGAAATAAGTAAGCAAGCTTAGTTTGTATTTCATCCAACAATCTGTGCTACAAATTATGGCTACAGTATATGCAATTTCTTCCGCTTTTTGAGATTGCCTTTCGCTTACGGCCACACCGGCCTGAGTACGCCTGATCTCGTCCGATCTCGGAAGCTAAGCAGGGTCGGGCCTGGTTAGTACTTGGATGGGAGACCGCCTGGGAATACCAGGTGCTGTAAGCTTTTTGTCACTGCCTTGTGGAATTTCAACTCTTTGTCCGTTTTTTCCCACAAGGCTGAAATATGTGCCCTCGCTTTGAAATAAGTAAGCAAGGTTAGTTTGTATTTCATCCAACAATCTCTGCTACAAATTATGGCTACAGTATATGCAATTTCATCCACTTTTTGAGATTGCCTTTCGCTTACGGCCACACCGGCCTGAGTACGCCTGATCTCGTCCGATCTCGGAAGCTAAGCAGGGTCGGGCCTGGTTAGTACTTGGATGGGAGACCGCCTGGGAATACCAGGTGCTGTAAGCTTTTTGTCACTGCCTTGTGGAATTTCAACTCTTTGTCCGTTTTTTCCCACAAGGCTGAAATATGTGCCCTCGCTTTGAAATAAGTAAGCAAGCTTAGTTTGTATTTCATCCAACAATCTGTGCTACAAATTATGGCTACAGTATATGCAATTTCTTCCGCTTTTTGAGATTGCCTTTCGCTTACGGCCACACCGGCCTGAGTACGCCTGATCTCGTCCGATCTCGGAAGCTAAGCAGGGTCGGGCCTGGTTAGTACTTGGATGGGAGACCGCCTGGGAATACCAGGTGCTGTAAGCTTTTTGTCACTGCCTTGTGGAATTTCAACTCTTTGTCCGTTTTTTCCCACAAGGCTGAAATATGTGCCCTCGCTTTGAAATAAGTAAGCAAGCTTAGTTTGTATTTCATCCAACAATCTGTGCTACAAATTATGGCTACAGTATATGCAATTTCTTCCGCTTTTTGAGATTGCCTTTCGCTTACGGCCACACCGGCCTGAGTACGCCTGATCTCGTCCGATCTCGGAAGCTAAGCAGGGTCGGGCCTGGTTAGTACTTGGATGGGAGACCGCCTGGGAATACCAGGTGCTGTAAGCTTTTTGTCACTGCCTTGTGGAATTTCAACTCTTTGTCCGTTTTTTCCCACAAGGCTGAAATATGTGCCCTCGCTTTGAAATAAGTAAGCAAGGTTAGTTTGTATTTCATCCAACAGTCTCTGCTACAAATTATGGCTACAGTATATGCAATTTCATCCACTTTTTGAGATTGCCTTTCGCTTACGGCCACACCGGCCTGAGTACGCCTGATCTCGTCCGATCTCGGAAGCTAAGCAGGGTCGGGCCTGGTTAGTACTTGGATGGGAGACCGCCTGGGAATACCAGGTGCTGTAAGCTTTTTGTCACTGCCTTGTGGAATTTCAACTCTTTGTCCGTTTTTTCCCACAAGGCTGAAATATGTGCCCTCGCTTTGAAATAAGTAAGCAAGCTTAGTTTGTATTTCATCCAACAATCTGTGCTACAAATTATGGCTACAGTATATGCAATTTCTTCCGCTTTTTGAGATTGCCTTTCGCTTACGGCCACACCGGCCTGAGTACGCCTGATCTCGTCCGATCTCGGAAGCTAAGCAGGGTCGGGCCTGGTTAGTACTTGGATGGGAGACCGCCTGGGAATACCAGGTGCTGTAAGCTTTTTGTCACTGCCTTGTGGAATTTCAACTCTTTGTCCGTTTTTTCCCACAAGGCTGAAATATGTGCCCTCGCTTTGAAATAAGTAAGCAAGCTTAGTTTGTATTTCATCCAACAATCTGTGCTACAAATTATGGCTACAGTATATGCAATTTCTTCCGCTTTTTGAGATTGCCTTTCGCTTACGGCCACACCGGCCTGAGTACGCCTGATCTCGTCCGATCTCGGAAGCTAAGCAGGGTCGGGCCTGGTTAGTACTTGGATGGGAGACCGCCTGGGAATACCAGGTGCTGTAAGCTTTTTGTCACTGCCTTGTGGAATTTCAACTCTTTGTCCGTTTTTTCCCACAAGGCTGAAATATGTGCCCTCGCTTTGAAATAAGTAAGCAAGCTTAGTTTGTATTTCATCCAACAATCTGTGCTACAAATTATGGCTACAGTATATGCAATTTCTTCCGCTTTTTGAGATTGCCTTTCGCTTACGGCCACACCGGCCTGAGTACGCCTGATCTCGTCCGATCTCGGAAGCTAAGCAGGGTCGGGCCTGGTTAGTACTTGGATGGGAGACCGCCTGGGAATACCAGGTGCTGTAAGCTTTTTGTCACTGCCTTGTGGAATTTCAACTCTTTGTCCGTTTTTTCCCACAAGGCTGAAATATGTGCCCTCGCTTTGAAATAAGTAAGCAAGGTTAGTTTGTATTTCATCCAACAGTCTCTGCTACAAATTATGGCTACAGTATATGCAATTTCATCCACTTTTTGAGATTGCCTTTCGCTTACGGCCACACCGGCCTGAGTACGCCTGATCTCGTCCGATCTCGGAAGCTAAGCAGGGTCGGGCCTGGTTAGTACTTGGATGGGAGACCGCCTGGGAATACCAGGTGCTGTAAGCTTTTTGTCACTGCCTTGTGGAATTTCAACTCTTTGTCCGTTTTTTCCCACAAGGCTGAAATATGTGCCCTCGCTTTGAAATAAGTAAGCAAGCTTAGTTTGTATTTCATCCAACAATCTGTGCTACAAATTATGGCTACAGTATATGCAATTTCTTCCGCTTTTTGAGATTGCCTTTCGCTTACGGCCACACCGGCCTGAGTACGCCTGATCTCGTCCGATCTCGGAAGCTAAGCAGGGTCGGGCCTGGTTAGTACTTGGATGGGAGACCGCCTGGGAATACCAGGTGCTGTAAGCTTTTTGTCACTGCCTTGTGGAATTTCAACTCTTTGTCCGTTTTTTCCCACAAGGCTGAAATATGTGCCCTCGCTTTGAAATAAGTAAGCAAGCTTAGTTTGTATTTCATCCAACAATCTGTGCTACAAATTATGGCTACAGTATATGCAATTTCTTCCGCTTTTTGAGATTGCCTTTCGCTTACGGCCACACCGGCCTGAGTACGCCTGATCTCGTCCGATCTCGGAAGCTAAGCAGGGTCGGGCCTGGTTAGTACTTGGATGGGAGACCGCCTGGGAATACCAGGTGCTGTAAGCTTTTTGTCACTGCCTTGTGGAATTTCAACTCTTTGTCCGTTTTTTCCCACAAGGCTGAAATATGTGCCCTCGCTTTGAAATAAGTAAGCAAGCTTAGTTTGTATTTCATCCAACAATCTGTGCTACAAATTATGGCTACAGTATATGCAATTTCTTCCGCTTTTTGAGATTGCCTTTCGCTTACGGCCACACCGGCCTGAGTACGCCTGATCTCGTCCGATCTCGGAAGCTAAGCAGGGTCGGGCCTGGTTAGTACTTGGATGGGAGACCGCCTGGGAATACCAGGTGCTGTAAGCTTTTTGTCACTGCCTTGTGGAATTTCAACTCTTTGTCCGTTTTTTCCCACAAGGCTGAAATATGTGCCCTCGCTTTGAAATAAGTAAGCAAGCTTAGTTTGTATTTCATCCAACAATCTGTGCTACAAATTATGGCTACAGTATATGCAATTTCTTCCGCTTTTTGAGATTGCCTTTCGCTTACGGCCACACCGGCCTGAGTACGCCTGATCTCGTCCGATCTCGGAAGCTAAGCAGGGTCGGGCCTGGTTAGTACTTGGATGGGAGACCGCCTGGGAATACCAGGTGCTGTAAGCTTTTTGTCACTGCCTTGTGGAATTTCAACTCTTTGTCCGTTTTTTCCCACAAGGCTGAAATATGTGCCCTCGCTTTGAAATAAGTAAGCAAGGTTAGTTTGTATTTCATCCAACAGTCTCTGCTACAAATTATGGCTACAGTATATGCAATTTCATCCACTTTTTGAGATTGCCTTTCGCTTACGGCCACACCGGCCTGAGTACGCCTGATCTCGTCCGATCTCGGAAGCTAAGCAGGGTCGGGCCTGGTTAGTACTTGGATGGGAGACCGCCTGGGAATACCAGGTGCTGTAAGCTTTTTGTCACTGCCTTGTGGAATTTCAACTCTTTGTCCGTTTTTTCCCACAAGGCTGAAATATGTGCCCTCGCTTTGAAATAAGTAAGCAAGGTTAGTTTGTATTTCATCCAACAGTCTCTGCTACAAATTATGGCTACAGTATATGCAATTTCATCCACTTTTTGAGATTGCCTTTCGCTTACGGCCACACCGGCCTGAGTACGCCTGATCTCGTCCGATCTCGGAAGCTAAGCAGGGTCGGGCCTGGTTAGTACTTGGATGGGAGACCGCCTGGGAATACCAGGTGCTGTAAGCTTTTTGTCACTGCCTTGTGGAATTTCAACTCTTTGTCCGTTTTTTCCCACAAGGCTGAAATATGTGCCCTCGCTTTGAAATAAGTAAGCAAGCTTAGTTTGTATTTCATCCAACAATCTGTGCTACAAATTATGGCTACAGTATATGCAATTTCTTCCGCTTTTTGAGATTGCCTTTCGCTTACGGCCACACCGGCCTGAGTACGCCTGATCTCGTCCGATCTCGGAAGCTAAGCAGGGTCGGGCCTGGTTAGTACTTGGATGGGAGACCGCCTGGGAATACCAGGTGCTGTAAGCTTTTTGTCACTGCCTTGTGGAATTTCAACTCTTTGTCCGTTTTTTCCCACAAGGCTGAAATATGTGCCCTCGCTTTGAAATAAGTAAGCAAGCTTAGTTTGTATTTCATCCAACAATCTGTGCTACAAATTATGGCTACAGTATATGCAATTTCTTCCGCTTTTTGAGATTGCCTTTCGCTTACGGCCACACCGGCCTGAGTACGCCTGATCTCGTCCGATCTCGGAAGCTAAGCAGGGTCGGGCCTGGTTAGTACTTGGATGGGAGACCGCCTGGGAATACCAGGTGCTGTAAGCTTTTTGTCACTGCCTTGTGGAATTTCAACTCTTTGTCCGTTTTTTCCCACAAGGCTGAAATATGTGCCCTCGCTTTGAAATAAGTAAGCAAGGTTAGTTTGTATTTCATCCAACAATCTGTGCTACAAATTATGGCTACAGTATATGCAATTTCATCCACTTTTTGAGATTGCCTTTCGCTTACGGCCACACCGGCCTGAGTACGCCTGATCTCGTCCGATCTCGGAAGCTAAGCAGGGTCGGGCCTGGTTAGTACTTGGATGGGAGACCGCCTGGGAATACCAGGTGCTGTAAGCTTTTTGTCACTGCCTTGTGGAATTTCAACTCTTTGTCCGTTTTTTCCCACAAGGCTGAAATATGTGCCCTCGCTTTGAAATAAGTAAGCAAGCTTAGTTTGTATTTCATCCAACAATCTGTGCTACAAATTATGGCTACAGTATATGCAATTTCTTCCGCTTTTTGAGATTGCCTTTCGCTTACGGCCACACCGGCCTGAGTACGCCTGATCTCGTCCGATCTCGGAAGCTAAGCAGGGTCGGGCCTGGTTAGTACTTGGATGGGAGACCGCCTGGGAATACCAGGTGCTGTAAGCTTTTTGTCACTGCCTTGTGGAATTTCAACTCTTTGTCCGTTTTTTCCCACAAGGCTGAAATATGTGCCCTCGCTTTGAAATAAGTAAGCAAGGTTAGTTTGTATTTCATCCAACAATCTGTGCTACAAATTATGGCTACAGTATATGCAATTTCATCCACTTTTTGAGATTGCCTTTCGCTTACGGCCACACCGGCCTGAGTACGCCTGATCTCGTCCGATCTCGGAAGCTAAGCAGGGTCGGGCCTGGTTAGTACTTGGATGGGAGACCGCCTGGGAATACCAGGTGCTGTAAGCTTTTTGTCACTGCCTTGTGGAATTTCAACTCTTTGTCCGTTTTTTCCCACAAGGCTGAAATATGTGCCCTCGCTTTGAAATAAGTAAGCAAGGTTAGTTTGTATTTCATCCAACAATCTGTGCTACAAATTATGGCTACAGTATATGCAATTTCATCCACTTTTTGAGATTGCCTTTCGCTTACGGCCACACCGGCCTGAGTACGCCTGATCTCGTCCGATCTCGGAAGCTAAGCAGGGTCGGGCCTGGTTAGTACTTGGATGGGAGACCGCCTGGGAATACCAGGTGCTGTAAGCTTTTTGTCACTGCCTTGTGGAATTTCAACTCTTTGTCCGTTTTTTCCCACAAGGCTGAAATATGTGCCCTCGCTTTGAAATAAGTAAGCAAGGTTAGTTTGTATTTCATCCAACAATCTGTGCTACAAATTATGGCTACAGTATATGCAATTTCTTCCACTTTTTGAGATTGCCTTTCGCTTACGGCCACACCGGCCTGAGTACGCCTGATCTCGTCCGATCTCGGAAGCTAAGCAGGGTCGGGCCTGGTTAGTACTTGGATGGGAGACCGCCTGGGAATACCAGGTGCTGTAAGCTTTTTGTCACTGCCTTGTGGAATTTCAACTCTTTGTCCGTTTTTTCCCACAAGGCTGAAATATGTGCCCTCGCTTTGAAATAAGTAAGCAAGGTTAGTTTGTATTTCATCCAACAGTCTCTGCTACAAATTATGGCTACAGTATATGCAATTTCATCCACTTTTTGAGATTGCCTTTCGCTTACGGCCACACCGGCCTGAGTACGCCTGATCTCGTCCGATCTCGGAAGCTAAGCAGGGTCGGGCCTGGTTAGTACTTGGATGGGAGACCGCCTGGGAATACCAGGTGCTGTAAGCTTTTTGTCACTGCCTTGTGGAATTTCAACTCTTTGTCCGTTTTTTCCCACAAGGCTGAAATATGTGCCCTCGCTTTGAAATAAGTAAGCAAGGTTAGTTTGTATTTCATCCAACAGTCTCTGCTACAAATTATGGCTACAGTATATGCAATTTCATCCACTTTTTGAGATTGCCTTTCGCTTACGGCCACACCGGCCTGAGTACGCCTGATCTCGTCCGATCTCGGAAGCTAAGCAGGGTCGGGCCTGGTTAGTACTTGGATGGGAGACCGCCTGGGAATACCAGGTGCTGTAAGCTTTTTGTCACTGCCTTGTGGAATTTCAACTCTTTGTCCGTTTTTTCCCACAAGGCTGAAATATGTGCCCTCGCTTTGAAATAAGTAAGCAAGCTTAGTTTGTATTTCATCCAACAATCTGTGCTACAAATTATGGCTACAGTATATGCAATTTCTTCCGCTTTTTGAGATTGCCTTTCGCTTACGGCCACACCGGCCTGAGTACGCCTGATCTCGTCCGATCTCGGAAGCTAAGCAGGGTCGGGCCTGGTTAGTACTTGGATGGGAGACCGCCTGGGAATACCAGGTGCTGTAAGCTTTTTGTCACTGCCTTGTGGAATTTCAACTCTTTGTCCGTTTTTTCCCACAAGGCTGAAATATGTGCCCTCGCTTTGAAATAAGTAAGCAAGCTTAGTTTGTATTTCATCCAACAATCTGTGCTACAAATTATGGCTACAGTATATGCAATTTCTTCCGCTTTTTGAGATTGCCTTTCGCTTACGGCCACACCGGCCTGAGTACGCCTGATCTCGTCCGATCTCGGAAGCTAAGCAGGGTCGGGCCTGGTTAGTACTTGGATGGGAGACCGCCTGGGAATACCAGGTGCTGTAAGCTTTTTGTCACTGCCTTGTGGAATTTCAACTCTTTGTCCGTTTTTTCCCACAAGGCTGAAATATGTGCCCTCGCTTTGAAATAAGTAAGCAAGCTTAGTTTGTATTTCATCCAACAATCTGTGCTACAAATTATGGCTACAGTATATGCAATTTCTTCCGCTTTTTGAGATTGCCTTTCGCTTACGGCCACACCGGCCTGAGTACGCCTGATCTCGTCCGATCTCGGAAGCTAAGCAGGGTCGGGCCTGGTTAGTACTTGGATGGGAGACCGCCTGGGAATACCAGGTGCTGTAAGCTTTTTGTCACTGCCTTGTGGAATTTCAACTCTTTGTCCGTTTTTTCCCACAAGGCTGAAATATGTGCCCTCGCTTCCCACAAGGCTGAAATATGTGCCCTCGCTTTGAAATAAGTAAGCAAGCTTAGTTTGTATTTCATCCAACAATCTGTGCTACAAATTATGGCTACAGTATATGCAATTTCTTCCGCTTTTTGAGATTGCCTTTCGCTTACGGCCACACCGGCCTGAGTACGCCTGATCTCGTCCGATCTCGGAAGCTAAGCAGGGTCGGGCCTGGTTAGTACTTGGATGGGAGACCGCCTGGGAATACCAGGTGCTGTAAGCTTTTTGTCACTGCCTTGTGGAATTTCAACTCTTTGTCCGTTTTTTCCCACAAGGCTGAAATATGTGCCCTCGCTTTGAAATAAGTAAGCAAGGTTAGTTTGTATTTCATCCAACAGTCTCTGCTACAAATTATGGCTACAGTATATGCAATTTCATCCACTTTTTGAGATTGCCTTTCGCTTACGGCCACACCGGCCTGAGTACGCCTGATCTCGTCCGATCTCGGAAGCTAAGCAGGGTCGGGCCTGGTTAGTACTTGGATGGGAGACCGCCTGGGAATACCAGGTGCTGTAAGCTTTTTGTCACTGCCTTGTGGAATTTCAACTCTTTGTCCGTTTTTTCCCACAAGGCTGAAATATGTGCCCTCGCTTTGAAATAAGTAAGCAAGGTTAGTTTGTATTTCATCCAACAGTCTCTGCTACAAATTATGGCTACAGTATATGCAATTTCATCCACTTTTTGAGATTGCCTTTCGCTTACGGCCACACCGGCCTGAGTACGCCTGATCTCGTCCGATCTCGGAAGCTAAGCAGGGTCGGGCCTGGTTAGTACTTGGATGGGAGACCGCCTGGGAATACCAGGTGCTGTAAGCTTTTTGTCACTGCCTTGTGGAATTTCAACTCTTTGTCCGTTTTTTCCCACAAGGCTGAAATATGTGCCCTCGCTTTGAAATAAGTAAGCAAGCTTAGTTTGTATTTCATCCAACAATCTGTGCTACAAATTATGGCTACAGTATATGCAATTTCTTCCGCTTTTTGAGATTGCCTTTCGCTTACGGCCACACCGGCCTGAGTACGCCTGATCTCGTCCGATCTCGGAAGCTAAGCAGGGTCGGGCCTGGTTAGTACTTGGATGGGAGACCGCCTGGGAATACCAGGTGCTGTAAGCTTTTTGTCACTGCCTTGTGGAATTTCAACTCTTTGTCCGTTTTTTCCCACAAGGCTGAAATATGTGCCCTCGCTTTGAAATAAGTAAGCAAGGTTAGTTTGTATTTCATCCAACAGTCTCTGCTACAAATTATGGCTACAGTATATGCAATTTCATCCACTTTTTGAGATTGCCTTTCGCTTACGGCCACACCGGCCTGAGTACGCCTGATCTCGTCCGATCTCGGAAGCTAAGCAGGGTCGGGCCTGGTTAGTACTTGGATGGGAGACCGCCTGGGAATACCAGGTGCTGTAAGCTTTTTGTCACTGCCTTGTGGAATTTCAACTCTTTGTCCGTTTTTTCCCACAAGGCTGAAATATGTGCCCTCGCTTTGAAATAAGTAAGCAAGCTTAGTTTGTATTTCATCCAACAATCTGTGCTACAAATTATGGCTACAGTATATGCAATTTCTTCCGCTTTTTGAGATTGCCTTTCGCTTACGGCCACACCGGCCTGAGTACGCCTGATCTCGTCCGATCTCGGAAGCTAAGCAGGGTCGGGCCTGGTTAGTACTTGGATGGGAGACCGCCTGGGAATACCAGGTGCTGTAAGCTTTTTGTCACTGCCTTGTGGAATTTCAACTCTTTGTCCGTTTTTTCCCACAAGGCTGAAATATGTGCCCTCGCTTTGAAGTAAGTAAGCAAGGTTAGTTTGTATTTCATCCAACAATCTGTGCTACAAATTATGGCTACAGTATATGCAATTTCTTCCGCTTTTTGATATTGCCTTTCGCTTACGTCCACACCGGCCTGAGTACGCCTGATCTCGTCCGATCTCGGAAGCTAAGCAGGGTCGGGCCTGGTTAGTACTTGGATGGGAGACCGCCTGGGAATACCAGGTGCTGTAAGCTTTTTGTCACTGCCTTGTGGAATTTCAACTCTTTGTCCGTTTTTTCCCACAAGGCTGAAATATGTGCCCTCGCTTTGAAATAAGTAAGCAAGGTTAGTTTGTATTTCATCCAACAGTCTCTGCTACAAATTATGGCTACAGTATATGCAATTTCATCCACTTTTTGAGATTGCCTTTCGCTTACGGCCACACTGGCCTGAGTACGCCTGATCTCGTCCGATCTCGGAAGCTAAGCAGGGTCGGGCCTGGTTAGCACTTGGATGGGAGACCGCCTGGGAATACCAGGTGCTGTAAGCTTTTTGTCACTGCCTTGTGGAATTTCAACTCTTTGTCCGTTTTTTCCCACAAGGCTGAAATATGTGCCCTCGCTTTGAAATAAGTAAGCAAGGTTAGTTTGTATTTCATCCAACAGTCTCTGCTACAAATTATGGCTACAGTATATGCAATTTCATCCACTTTTTGAGATTGCCTTTCGCTTACGGCCACACCGGCCTGAGTACGCCTGATCTCGTCCGATCTCGGAAGCTAAGCAGGGTCGGGCCTGGTTAGTACTTGGATGGGAGACCGCCTGGGAATACCAGGTGCTGTAAGCTTTTTGTCACTGCCTTGTGGAATTTCAACTCTTTGTCCGTTTTTTCCCACAAGGCTGAAATATGTGCCCTCGCTTTGAAATAAGTAAGCAAGCTTAGTTTGTATTTCATCCAACAATCTGTGCTACAAATTATGGCTACAGTATATGCAATTTCTTCCGCTTTTTGAGATTGCCTTTTGCTTACGGCCACACCGGCCTGAGTACGCCTGATCTCGTCCGATCTCGGAAGCTAAGCAGGGTCGGGCCTGGTTAGTACTTGGATGGGAGACCGCCTGGGAATACCAGGTGCTGTAAGCTTTTTGTCACTGCCTTGTGGAATTTCAACTCTTTGTCCGTTTTTTCCCACAAGGCTGAAATATGTGCCCTCGCTTTGAAATAAGTAAGCAAGGTTAGTTTGTATTTCATCCAACAGTCTCTGCTACAAATTATGGCTACAGTATATGCAATTTCATCCACTTTTTGAGATTGCCTTTCGCTTACGGCCACACCGGCCTGAGTACGCCTGATCTCGTCCGATCTCGGAAGCTAAGCAGGGTCGGGCCTGGTTAGTACTTGGATGGGAGACCGCCTGGGAATACCAGGTGCTGTAAGCTTTTTGTCACTGCCTTGTGGAATTTCAACTCTTTGTCCGTTTTTTCCCACAAGGCTGAAATATGTGCCCTCGCTTTGAAATAAGTAAGCAAGCTTAGTTTGTATTTCATCCAACAATCTGTGCTACAAATTATGGCTACAGTATATGCAATTTCTTCCGCTTTTTGAGATTGCCTTTCGCTTACGGCCACACCGGCCTGAGTACGCCTGATCTCGTCCGATCTCGGAAGCTAAGCAGGGTCGGGCCTGGTTAGTACTTGGATGGGAGACCGCCTGGGAATACCAGGTGCTGTAAGCTTTTTGTCACTGCCTTGTGGAATTTCAACTCTTTGTCCGTTTTTTCCCACAAGGCTGAAATATGTGCCCTCGCTTTGAAATAAGTAAGCAAGCTTAGTTTGTATTTCATCCAACAATCTGTGCTACAAATTATGGCTACAGTATATGCAATTTCTTCCGCTTTTTGAGATTGCCTTTCGCTTACGGCCACACCGGCCTGAGTACGCCTGATCTCGTCCGATCTCGGAAGCTAAGCAGGGTCGGGCCTGGTTAGTACTTGGATGGGAGACCGCCTGGGAATACCAGGTGCTGTAAGCTTTTTGTCACTGCCTTGTGGAATTTCAACTCTTTGTCCGTTTTTTCCCACAAGGCTGAAATATGTGCCCTCGCTTTGAAATAAGTAAGCAAGGTTAGTTTGTATTTCATCCAACAGTCTCTGCTACAAATTATGGCTACAGTATATGCAATTTCATCCACTTTTTGAGATTGCCTTTCGCTTACGGCCACACCGGCCTGAGTACGCCTGATCTCGTCCGATCTCGGAAGCTAAGCAGGGTCGGGCCTGGTTAGTACTTGGATGGGAGACCGCCTGGGAATACCAGGTGCTGTAAGCTTTTTGTCACTGCCTTGTGGAATTTCAACTCTTTGTCCGTTTTTTCCCACAAGGCTGAAATATGTGCCCTCGCTTTGAAATAAGTAAGCAAGGTTAGTTTGTATTTCATCCAACAATCTCTGCTACAAATTATGGCTACAGTATATGCAATTTCATCCACTTTTTGAGATTGCCTTTCGCTTACGGCCACACCGGCCTGAGTACGCCTGATCTCGTCCGATCTCGGAAGCTAAGCAGGGTCGGGCCTGGTTAGTACTTGGATGGGAGACCGCCTGGGAATACCAGGTGCTGTAAGCTTTTTGTCACTGCCTTGTGGAATTTCAACTCTTTGTCCGTTTTTTCCCACAAGGCTGAAATATGTGCCCTCGCTTTGAAATAAGTAAGCAAGCTTAGTTTGTATTTCATCCAACAATCTGTGCTACAAATTATGGCTACAGTATATGCAATTTCTTCCGCTTTTTGAGATTGCCTTTCGCTTACGGCCACACCGGCCTGAGTACGCCTGATCTCGTCCGATCTCGGAAGCTAAGCAGGGTCGGGCCTGGTTAGTACTTGGATGGGAGACCGCCTGGGAATACCAGGTGCTGTAAGCTTTTTGTCACTGCCTTGTGGAATTTCAACTCTTTGTCCGTTTTTTCCCACAAGGCTGAAATATGTGCCCTCGCTTTGAAATAAGTAAGCAAGGTTAGTTTGTATTTCATCCAACAGTCTCTGCTACAAATTATGGCTACAGTATATGCAATTTCATCCACTTTTTGAGATTGCCTTTCGCTTACGGCCACACCGGCCTGAGTACGCCTGATCTCGTCCGATCTCGGAAGCTAAGCAGGGTCGGGCCTGGTTAGTACTTGGATGGGAGACCGCCTGGGAATACCAGGTGCTGTAAGCTTTTTGTCACTGCCTTGTGGAATTTCAACTCTTTGTCCGTTTTTTCCCACAAGGCTGAAATATGTGCCCTCGCTTTGAAATAAGTAAGCAAGCTTAGTTTGTATTTCATCCAACAATCTGTGCTACAAATTATGGCTACAGTATATGCAATTTCTTCCGCTTTTTGAGATTGCCTTTCGCTTACGGCCACACCGGCCTGAGTACGCCTGATCTCGTCCGATCTCGGAAGCTAAGCAGGGTCGGGCCTGGTTAGTACTTGGATGGGAGACCGCCTGGGAATACCAGGTGCTGTAAGCTTTTTGTCACTGCCTTGTGGAATTTCAACTCTTTGTCCGTTTTTTCCCACAAGGCTGAAATATGTGCCCTCGCTTTGAAATAAGTAAGCAAGCTTAGTTTGTATTTCATCCAACAATCTGTGCTACAAATTATGGCTACAGTATATGCAATTTCTTCCGCTTTTTGAGATTGCCTTTCGCTTACGGCCACACCGGCCTGAGTACGCCTGATCTCGTCCGATCTCGGAAGCTAAGCAGGGTCGGGCCTGGTTAGTACTTGGATGGGAGACCGCCTGGGAATACCAGGTGCTGTAAGCTTTTTGTCACTGCCTTGTGGAATTTCAACTCTTTGTCCGTTTTTTCCCACAAGGCTGAAATATGTGCCCTCGCTTTGAAATAAGTAAGCAAGCTTAGTTTGTATTTCTGTAATCCAACAATCTGTGCTACAAATTATGGCTACAGTATATGCAATTTCTTCCGCTTTTTGAGATTGCCTTTCGCTTACGGCCACACCGGCCTGAGTACGCCTGATCTCGTCCGATCTCGGAAGCTAAGCAGGGTCGGGCCTGGTTAGTACTTGGATGGGAGACCGCCTGGGAATACCAGGTGCTGTAAGCTTTTTGTCACTGCCTTGTGGAATTTCAACTCTTTGTCCGTTTTTTCCCACAAGGCTGAAATATGTGCCCTCGCTTTGAAATAAGTAAGCAAGCTTAGTTTGTATTTCATCCAACAATCTGTGCTACAAATTATGGCTACAGTATATGCAATTTCTTCCGCTTTTTGAGATTGCCTTTCGCTTACGGCCACACCGGCCTGAGTACGCCTGATCTCGTCCGATCTCGGAAGCTAAGCAGGGTCGGGCCTGGTTAGTACGCCTGATCTCGTCCGATCTGGGAGCTAAGCAGGGTCGGGCCTGGGGATGGGAGACCGCCTGGGAATACCAGGTGCTGTAAGCTTTTTGTCACTGCCTTGTGGAATTTCAACTCTTTGTCCGTTTTTTCCCACAAGGCTGAAATATGTGCCCTCGCTTTGAAATAAGTAAGCAAGCTTAGTTTGTATTTCATCCAACAATCTGTGCTACAAATTATGGCTACAGTATATGCAATTTCTTCCGCTTTTTGAGATTGCCTTTCGCTTACGGCCACACCGGCCTGAGTACGCCTGATCTCGTCCGATCTCGGAAGCTAAGCAGGGTCGGGCCTGGTTAGTACTTGGATGGGAGACCGCCTGGGAATACCAGGTGCTGTAAGCTTTTTGTCACTGCCTTGTGGAATTTCAACTCTTTGTCCGTTTTTTCCCACAAGGCTGAAATATGTGCCCTCGCTTTGAAATAAGTAAGCAAGGTTAGTTTGTATTTCATCCAACAGTCTCTGCTACAAATTATGGCTACAGTATATGCAATTTCATCCACTTTTTGAGATTGCCTTTCGCTTACGGCCACACCGGCCTGAGTACGCCTGATCTCGTCCGATCTCGGAAGCTAAGCAGGGTCGGGCCTGGTTAGTACTTGGATGGGAGACCGCCTGGGAATACCAGGTGCTGTAAGCTTTTTGTCACTGCCTTGTGGAATTTCAACTCTTTGTCCGTTTTTTCCCACAAGGCTGAAATATGTGCCCTCGCTTTGAAATAAGTAAGCAAGCTTAGTTTGTATTTCATCCAACAATCTGTGCTACAAATTATGGCTACAGTATATGCAATTTCTTCCGCTTTTTGAGATTGCCTTTCGCTTACGGCCACACCGGCCTGAGTACGCCTGATCTCGTCCGATCTCGGAAGCTAAGCAGGGTCGGGCCTGGTTAGTACTTGGATAGGAGACCGCCTGGGAATACCAGGTGCTGTAAGCTTTTTGTCACTGCCTTGTGGAATTTCAACTCTTTGTCCGTTTTTTCCCACAAGGCTGAAATATGTGCCCTCGCTTTGAAATAAGTAAGCAAGGTTAGTTTGTATTTCATCCAACAGTCTCTGCTACAAATTATGGCTACAGTATATGCAATTTCATCCACTTTTTGAGATTGCCTTTCGCTTACGGCCACACCGGCCTGAGTACGCCTGATCTCGTCCGATCTCGGAAGCTAAGCAGGGTCGGGCCTGGTTAGTACTTGGATGGGAGACCGCCTGGGAATACCAGGTGCTGTAAGCTTTTTGTCACTGCCTTGTGGAATTTCAACTCTTTGTCCGTTTTTTCCCACAAGGCTGAAATATGTGCCCTCGCTTTGAAATAAGTAAGCAAGCTTAGTTTGTATTTCATCCAACAATCTGTGCTACAAATTATGGCTACAGTATATGCAATTTCTTCCGCTTTTTGAGATTGCCTTTCGCTTACGGCCACACGGCCTGAGTACGCCTGATCTCGTCCGATCTCGGAAGCTAAGCAGGGTCGGGCCTGGTTAGTACTTGGATGGGAGACCGCCTGGGAATACCAGGTGCTGTAAGCTTTTTGTCACTGCCTTGTGGAATTTCAACTCTTTGTCCGTTTTTTCCCACAAGGCTGAAATATGTGCCCTCGCTTTGAAATAAGTAAGCAAGGTTAGTTTGTATTTCATCCAACAGTCTCTGCTACAAATTATGGCTACAGTATATGCAATTTCATCCACTTTTTGAGATTGCCTTTCGCTTACGGCCACACCGGCCTGAGTACGCCTGATCTCGTCCGATCTCGGAAGCTAAGCAGGGTCGGGCCTGGTTAGTACTTGGATGGGAGACCGCCTGGGAATACCAGGTGCTGTAAGCTTTTTGTCACTGCCTTGTGGAATTTCAACTCTTTGTCCGTTTTTTCCCACAAGGCTGAAATATGTGCCCTCGCTTTGAAATAAGTAAGCAAGCTTAGTTTGTATTTCATCCAACAATCTGTGCTACAAATTATGGCTACAGTATATGCAATTTCTTCCGCTTTTTGAGATTGCCTTTCGCTTACGGCCACACCGGCCTGAGTACGCCTGATCTCGTCCGATCTCGGAAGCTAAGCAGGGTCGGGCCTGGTTAGTACTTGGATGGGAGACCGCCTGGGAATACCAGGTGCTGTAAGCTTTTTGTCACTGCCTTGTGGAATTTCAACTCTTTGTCCGTTTTTTCCCACAAGGCTGAAATATGTGCCCTCGCTTTGAAATAAGTAAGCAAGGTTAGTTTGTATTTCATCCAACAGTCTCTGCTACAAATTATGGCTACAGTATATGCAATTTCATCCACTTTTTGAGATTGCCTTTCGCTTACGGCCACACCGGCCTGAGTACGCCTGATCTCGTCCGATCTCGGAAGCTAAGCAGGGTCGGGCCTGGTTAGTACTTGGATGGGAGACCGCCTGGGAATACCAGGTGCTGTAAGCTTTTTGTCACTGCCTTGTGGAATTTCAACTCTTTGTCCGTTTTTTCCCACAAGGCTGAAATATGTGCCCTCGCTTTGAAATAAGTAAGCAAGCTTAGTTTGTATTTCATCCAACAATCTGTGCTACAAATTATGGCTACAGTATATGCAATTTCTTCCGCTTTTTGAGATTGCCTTTCGCTTACGGCCACACCGGCCTGAGTACGCCTGATCTCGTCCGATCTCGGAAGCTAAGCAGGGTCGGGCCTGGTTAGTACTTGGATGGGAGACCGCCTGGGAATACCAGGTGCTGTAAGCTTTTTGTCACTGCCTTGTGGAATTTCAACTCTTTGTCCGTTTTTTCCCACAAGGCTGAAATATGTGCCCTCGCTTTGAAATAAGTAAGCAAGCTTAGTTTGTATTTCATCCAACAATCTGTGCTACAAATTATGGCTACAGTATATGCAATTTCTTCCGCTTTTTGAGATTGCCTTTCGCTTACGGCCACACCGGCCTGAGTACGCCTGATCTCGTCCGATCTCGGAAGCTAAGCAGGGTCGGGCCTGGTTAGTACTTGGATGGGAGACCGCCTGGGAATACCAGGTGCTGTAAGCTTTTTGTCACTGCCTTGTGGAATTTCAACTCTTTGTCCGTTTTTTCCCACAAGGCTGAAATATGTGCCCTCGCTTTGAAATAAGTAAGCAAGCTTAGTTTGTATTTCATCCAACAATCTGTGCTACAAATTATGGCTACAGTATATGCAATTTCTTCCGCTTTTTGAGATTGCCTTTCGCTTACGGCCACACCGGCCTGAGTACGCCTGATCTCGTCCGATCTCGGAAGCTAAGCAGGGTCGGGCCTGGTTAGTACTTGGATGGGAGACCGCCTGGGAATACCAGGTGCTGTAAGCTTTTTGTCACTGCCTTGTGGAATTTCAACTCTTTGTCCGTTTTTTCCCACAAGGCTGAAATATGTGCCCTCGCTTTGAAATAAGTAAGCAAGGTTAGTTTGTATTTCATCCAACAGTCTCTGCTACAAATTATGGCTACAGTATATGCAATTTCATCCACTTTTTGAGATTGCCTTTCGCTTACGGCCACACCGGCCTGAGTACGCCTGATCTCGTCCGATCTCGGAAGCTAAGCAGGGTCGGGCCTGGTTAGTACTTGGATGGGAGACCGCCTGGGAATACCAGGTGCTGTAAGCTTTTTGTCACTGCCTTGTGGAATTTCAACTCTTTGTCCGTTTTTTCCCACAAGGCTGAAATATGTGCCCTCGCTTTGAAATAAGTAAGCAAGCTTAGTTTGTATTTCATCCAACAATCTGTGCTACAAATTATGGCTACAGTATATGCAATTTCTTCCGCTTTTTGAGATTGCCTTTCGCTTACGGCCACACCGGCCTGAGTACGCCTGATCTCGTCCGATCTCGGAAGCTAAGCAGGGTCGGGCCTGGTTAGTACTTGGATGGGAGACCGCCTGGGAATACCAGGTGCTGTAAGCTTTTTGTCACTGCCTTGTGGAATTTCAACTCTTTGTCCGTTTTTTCCCACAAGGCTGAAATATGTGCCCTCGCTTTGAAATAAGTAAGCAAGGTTAGTTTGTATTTCATCCAACAGTCTCTGCTACAAATTATGGCTACAGTATATGCAATTTCATCCACTTTTTGAGATTGCCTTTCGCTTACGGCCACACCGGCCTGAGTACGCCTGATCTCGTCCGATCTCGGAAGCTAAGCAGGGTCGGGCCTGGTTAGTACTTGGATGGGAGACCGCCTGGGAATACCAGGTGCTGTAAGCTTTTTGTCACTGCCTTGTGGAATTTCAACTCTTTGTCCGTTTTTTCCCACAAGGCTGAAATATGTGCCCTCGCTTTGAAATAAGTAAGCAAGGTTAGTTTGTATTTCATCCAACAATCTGTGCTACAAATTATGGCTACAGTATATGCAATTTCTTCCGCTTTTTGAGATTGCCTTTCGCTTACGGCCACACCGGCCTGAGTACGCCTGATCTCGTCCGATCTCGGAAGCTAAGCAGGGTCGGGCCTGGTTAGTACTTGGATGGGAGACCGCCTGGGAATACCAGGTGCTGTAAGCTTTTTGTCACTGCCTTGTGGAATTTCAACTCTTTGTCCGTTTTTTCCCACAAGGCTGAAATATGTGCCCTCGCTTTGAAATAAGTAAGCAAGCTTAGTTTGTATTTCATCCAACAATCTGTGCTACAAATTATGGCTACAGTATATGCAATTTCATCCACTTTTTGAGATTGCCTTTCGCTTTGAAATAAGTAAGCAAGCTTAGTTTGTATTTCATCCAACAATCTGTGCTACAAATTATGGCTACAGTATATGCAATTTCTTCCACTTTTTGAGTGACACAAAGATGCTTATCTAAATGGTGAAAATGCAACAGCTGTTAATCAGGCTCACTTTGACTTTACATAGTGCACCAAGAGATAGTTTCTCGCTTACGGCCACACCGGCCTGAGTACGCCTGATCTCGTCCGATCTCGGAAGCTAGCAGGGTCGGGCCTGGTTAGCATGGGAATACCAGGTGCTGTAAGCTTTTTGTCACTGCCTTGTGGAATTTCAACTCTTTGTCCGTTTTTTCCCACAAGGAAAAATGTGCCCTCGCTTTGAAATAAGTAAGCAAGGTTAGTTTGTATTTCATCCAACAGTCTCTGCTACAAATTATGGCTACAGTATATGCAATTTCATCCACTTTTTGAGATTGCCTTTCGCTTACGGCCACACCGGCCTGAGTACGCCTGATCTCGTCCGATCTCGGAAGCTAAGCAGGGTCGGGCCTGGTTAGTACTTGGATGGGAGACCGCCTGGGAATACCAGGTGCTGTAAGCTTTTTGTCACTGCCTTGTGGAATTTCAACTCTTTGTCCGTTTTTTCCCACAAGGCTGAAATATGTGCCCTCGCTTTGAAATAAGTAAGCAAGCTTAGTTTGTATTTCATCCAACAATCTGTGCTACAAATTATGGCTACAGTATATGCAATTTCTTCCGCTTTTTGAGATTGCCTTTCGCTTACGGCCACACCGGCCTGAGTACGCCTGATCTCGTCCGATCTCGGAAGCTAAGCAGGGTCGGGCCTGGTTAGTACTTGGATGGGAGACCGCCTGGGAATACCAGGTGCTGTAAGCTTTTTGTCACTGCCTTGTGGAATTTCAACTCTTTGTCCGTTTTTTCCCACAAGGCTGAAATATGTGCCCTCGCTTTGAAATAAGTAAGCAAGGTTAGTTTGTATTTCATCCAACAATCTGTGCTACAAATTATGGCTACAGTATATGCAATTTCTTCCACTTTTTGAGATTGCCTTTCGCTTACGGCCACACCGGCCTGAGTACGCCTGATCTCGTCCGATCTCGGAAGCTAAGCAGGGTCGGGCCTGGTTAGTACTTGGATGGGAGACCGCCTGGGAATACCAGGTGCTGTAAGCTTTTTGTCACTGCCTTGTGGAATTTCAACTCTTTGTCCGTTTTTTCCCACAAGGCTGAAATATGTGCCCTCGCTTTGAAATAAGTAAGCAAGCTTAGTTTGTATTTCATCCAACAATCTGTGCTACAAATTATGGCTACAGTATATGCAATTTCTTCCACTTTTTGAGTGACACAAAGATGCTTATCTAAATGGTGAAAATGCAACAGCTGTTAATCAGGCTCACTTTGACTTTACATAGTGCACCAAGAGACAGTTTCTCGCTTACGGCCACACCGGCCTGAGTACGCCTGATCTCGTCCGATCTCGGAAGCTAAGCAGGGTCGGGCCTGGTTAGTACTTGGATGGGAGACCGCCTGGGAATACCAGGTGCTGTAAGCTTTTTGTCACTGCCTTGTGGAATTTCAACTCTTTGTCCGTTTTTTCCCACAAGGCTGAAATATGTGCCCTCGCTTTGAAATAAGTAAGCAAGGTTAGTTTGTATTTCATCCAACAGTCTGTGCTACAAATTATGGCTACAGTATATGCAATTTCATCCACTTTTTGAGATTGCCTTTCGCTTACGGCCACACCGGCCTGAGTACGCCTGATCTCGTCCGATCTCGGAAGCTAAGCAGGGTCGGGCCTGGTTAGTACTTGGATGGGAGACCGCCTGGGAATACCAGGTGCTGTAAGCTTTTTGTCACTGCCTTGTGGAATTTCAACTCTTTGTCCGTTTTTTCCCACAAGGCTGAAATATGTGCCCTCGCTTTGAAATAAGTAAGCAAGCTTAGTTTGTATTTCATCCAACAATCTGTGCTACAAATTATGGCTACAGTATATGCAATTTCTTCCGCTTTTTGAGATTGCCTTTCGCTTACGGCCACACCGGCCTGAGTACGCCTGATCTCGTCCGATCTCGGAAGCTAAGCAGGGTCGGGCCTGGTTAGTACTTGGATGGGAGACCGCCTGGGAATACCAGGTGCTGTAAGCTTTTTGTCACTGCCTTGTGGAATTTCAACTCTTTGTCCGTTTTTTCCCACAAGGCTGAAATATGTGCCCTCGCTTTGAAATAAGTAAGCAAGCTTAGTTTGTATTTCATCCAACAATCTGTGCTACAAATTATGGCTACAGTATATGCAATTTCTTCCGCTTTTTGAGATTGCCTTTCGCTTACGGCCACACCGGCCTGAGTACGCCTGATCTCGTCCGATCTCGGAAGCTAAGCAGGGTCGGGCCTGGTTAGTACTTGGATGGGAGACCGCCTGGGAATACCAGGTGCTGTAAGCTTTTTGTCACTGCCTTGTGGAATTTCAACTCTTTGTCCGTTTTTTCCCACAAGGCTGAAATATGTGCCCTCGCTTTGAAATAAGTAAGCAAGGTTAGTTTGTATTTCATCCAACAGTCTCTGCTACAAATTATGGCTACAGTATATGCAATTTCATCCACTTTTTGAGATTGCCTTTCGCTTACGGCCACACCGGCCTGAGTACGCCTGATCTCGTCCGATCTCGGAAGCTAAGCAGGGTCGGGCCTGGTTAGTACTTGGATGGGAGACCGCCTGGGAATACCAGGTGCTGTAAGCTTTTTGTCACTGCCTTGTGGAATTTCAACTCTTTGTCCGTTTTTTCCCACAAGGCTGAAATATGTGCCCTCGCTTTGAAATAAGTAAGCAAGCTTAGTTTGTATTTCATCCAACAATCTGTGCTACAAATTATGGCTACAGTATATGCAATTTCTTCCGCTTTTTGAGATTGCCTTTCGCTTACGGCCACACCGGCCTGAGTACGCCTGATCTCGTCCGATCTCGGAAGCTAAGCAGGGTCGGGCCTGGTTAGTACTTGGATGGGAGACCGCCTGGGAATACCAGGTGCTGTAAGCTTTTTGTCACTGCCTTGTGGAATTTCAACTCTTTGTCCGTTTTTTCCCACAAGGCTGAAATATGTGCCCTCGCTTTGAAATAAGTAAGCAAGCTTAGTTTGTATTTCATCCAACAATCTGTGCTACAAATTATGGCTACAGTATATGCAATTTCTTCCGCTTTTTGAGATTGCCTTTCGCTTACGGCCACACCGGCCTGAGTACGCCTGATCTCGTCCGATCTCGGAAGCTAAGCAGGGTCGGGCCTGGTTAGTACTTGGATGGGAGACCGCCTGGGAATACCAGGTGCTGTAAGCTTTTTGTCACTGCCTTGTGGAATTTCAACTCTTTGTCCGTTTTTTCCCACAAGGCTGAAATATGTGCCCTCGCTTTGAAATAAGTAAGCAAGCTTAGTTTGTATTTCATCCAACAATCTGTGCTACAAATTATGGCTACAGTATATGCAATTTCATCCACTTTTTGAGATTGCCTTTCGCTTTGAAATAAGTAAGCAAGCTTAGTTTGTATTTCATCCAACAATCTGTGCTACAAATTATGGCTACAGTATATGCAATTTCTTCCACTTTTTGAGTGACACAAAGATGCTTATCTAAATGGTGAAAATGCAACAGCTGTTAATCAGGCTCACTTTGACTTTACATAGTGCACCAAGAGATAGTTTCTCGCTTACGGCCACACCGGCCTGAGTACGCCTGATCTCGTCCGATCTCGGAAGCTAAGCATGGGAATACCAGGTGCTGTAAGCTTTTTGTCACTGCCTTGTGGAATTTCAACTCTTTGTCCGTTTTTTCCCACAAGGAAAAATGTGCCCTCGCTTTGAAATAAGTAAGCAAGGTTAGTTTGTATTTCATCCAACAGTCTCTGCTACAAATTATGGCTACAGTATATGCAATTTCATCCACTTTTTGAGATTGCCTTTCGCTTACGGCCACACCGGCCTGAGTACGCCTGATCTCGTCCGATCTCGGAAGCTAAGCAGGGTCGGGCCTGGTTAGTACTTGGATGGGAGACCGCCTGGGAATACCAGGTGCTGTAAGCTTTTTGTCACTGCCTTGTGGAATTTCAACTCTTTGTCCGTTTTTTCCCACAAGGCTGAAATATGTGCCCTCGCTTTGAAATAAGTAAGCAAGCTTAGTTTGTATTTCATCCAACAATCTGTGCTACAAATTATGGCTACAGTATATGCAATTTCTTCCGCTTTTTGAGATTGCCTTTCGCTTACGGCCACACCGGCCTGAGTACGCCTGATCTCGTCCGATCTCGGAAGCTAAGCAGGGTCGGGCCTGGTTAGTACTTGGATGGGAGACCGCCTGGGAATACCAGGTGCTGTAAGCTTTTTGTCACTGCCTTGTGGAATTTCAACTCTTTGTCCGTTTTTTCCCACAAGGCTGAAATATGTGCCCTCGCTTTGAAATAAGTAAGCAAGCTTAGTTTGTATTTCATCCAACAATCTGTGCTACAAATTATGGCTACAGTATATGCAATTTCTTCCGCTTTTTGAGATTGCCTTTCGCTTACGGCCACACCGGCCTGAGTACGCCTGATCTCGTCCGATCTCGGAAGCTAAGCAGGGTCGGGCCTGGTTAGTACTTGGATGGGAGACCGCCTGGGAATACCAGGTGCTGTAAGCTTTTTGTCACTGCCTTGTGGAATTTCAACTCTTTGTCCGTTTTTTCCCACAAGGCTGAAATATGTGCCCTCGCTTTGAAATAAGTAAGCAAGCTTAGTTTGTATTTCATCCAACAATCTGTGCTACAAATTATGGCTACAGTATATGCAATTTCATCCACTTTTTGAGATTGCCTTTCGCTAAGTAAGCAAGCTTAGTTTGTATTTCATCCAACAATCTGTGCTACAAATTATGGCTACAGTATATGCAATTTCTTCCACTTTTTGAGTGACACAAAGATGCTTATCTAAATGGTGAAAATGCAACAGCTGTTAATCAGGCTCACTTTGACTTTACATAGTGCACCTGAGATAGTTTCTCGCTTACGGCCACACCGGCCTGAGTACGCCTGATCTCGTCCGATCTCGGAAGCTAAGCATGGGAATACCAGGTGCTGTAAGCTTTTTGTCACTGCCTTGTGGAATTTCAACTCTTTGTCCGTTTTTTCCCACAAGGCTGAAATATGTGCCCTCGCTTTGAAATAAGTAAGCAAGGTTAGTTTGTATTTCATCCAACAGTCTCTGCTACAAATTATGGCTACAGTATATGCAATTTCATCCACTTTTTGAGATTGCCTTTCGCTTACGGCCACACCGGCCTGAGTACGCCTGATCTCGTCCGATCTCGGAAGCTAAGCAGGGTCGGGCCTGGTTAGTACTTGGATGGGAGACCGCCTGGGAATACCAGGTGCTGTAAGCTTTTTGTCACTGCCTTGTGGAATTTCAACTCTTTGTCCGTTTTTTCCCACAAGGCTGAAATATGTGCCCTCGCTTTGAAATAAGTAAGCAAGCTTAGTTTGTATTTCATCCAACAATCTGTGCTACAAATTATGGCTACAGTATATGCAATTTCTTCCGCTTTTTGAGATTGCCTTTCGCTTACGGCCACACCGGCCTGAGTACGCCTGATCTCGTCCGATCTCGGAAGCTAAGCAGGGTCGGGCCTGGTTAGTACTTGGATGGGAGACCGCCTGGGAATACCAGGTGCTGTAAGCTTTTTGTCACTGCCTTGTGGAATTTCAACTCTTTGTCCGTTTTTTCCCACAAGGCTGAAATATGTGCCCTCGCTTTGAAATAAGTAAGCAAGGTTAGTTTGTATTTCATCCAACAATCTGTGCTACAAATTATGGCTACAGTATATGCAATTTCTTCCGCTTTTTGAGATTGCCTTTCGCTTACGGCCACACCGGCCTGAGTACGCCTGATCTCGTCCGATCTCGGAAGCTAAGCAGGGTCGGGCCTGGTTAGTACTTGGATGGGAGACCGCCTGGGAATACCAGGTGCTGTAAGCTTTTTGTCACTGCCTTGTGGAATTTCAACTCTTTGTCCGTTTTTTCCCACAAGGCTGAAATATGTGCCCTCGCTTTGAAATAAGTAAGCAAGCTTAGTTTGTATTTCATCCAACAATCTGTGCTACAAATTATGGCTACAGTATATGCAATTTCTTCCGCTTTTTGAGATTGCCTTTCGCTTACGGCCACACCGGCCTGAGTACGCCTGATCTCGTCCGATCTCGGAAGCTAAGCAGGGTCGGGCCTGGTTAGTACTTGGATGGGAGACCGCCTGGGAATACCAGGTGCTGTAAGCTTTTTGTCACTGCCTTGTGGAATTTCAACTCTTTGTCCGTTTTTTCCCACAAGGCTGAAATATGTGCCCTCGCTTTGAAATAAGTAAGCAAGCTTAGTTTGTATTTCATCCAACAATCTGTGCTACAAATTATGGCTACAGTATATGCAATTTCATCCACTTTTTGAGATTGCCTTTCGCTTTCGCTTACGTTTGCCACACCGGCCAAATTATGGTACGCCTGCAATCTCGTGACCGATCTCTAAATGGTGAAAATGCAACAGCTAAGCAGGCTCACTTTGACTTTCGTGGCCTGAGATAGTTTCTCGCTTACGGCCACACCGGCCTGAGTACGCCTGATCTCGTCCGATCTCGGAAGCCTGGGAATACCAGGTGCTGTAAGCTTTTTGTCACTGCCTTGTGGAATTTCAACTCTTTGTCCGTTTTTTCCCACAAGGCTGAAATATGTGCCCTCGCTTTGAAATAAGTAAGCAAGGTTAGTTTGTATTTCATCCAACAATCTGTGCTACAAATTATGGCTACAGTATATGCAATTTCATCCACTTTTTGAGATTGCCTTTCGCTTACGGCCACACCGGCCTGAGTACGCCTGATCTCGTCCGATCTCGGAAGCTAAGCAGGGTCGGGCCTGGTTAGTACTTGGATGGGAGACCGCCTGGGAATACCAGGTGCTGTAAGCTTTTTGTCACTGCCTTGTGGAATTTCAACTCTTTGTCCGTTTTTTCCCACAAGGCTGAAATATGTGCCCTCGCTTTGAAATAAGTAAGCAAGCTTAGTTTGTATTTCATCCAACAATCTGTGCTACAAATTATGGCTACAGTATATGCAATTTCTTCCGCTTTTTGAGATTGCCTTTCGCTTACGGCCACACCGGCCTGAGTACGCCTGATCTCGTCCGATCTCGGAAGCTAAGCAGGGTCGGGCCTGGTTAGTACTTGGATGGGAGACCGCCTGGGAATACCAGGTGCTGTAAGCTTTTTGTCACTGCCTTGTGGAATTTCAACTCTTTGTCCGTTTTTTCCCACAAGGCTGAAATATGTGCCCTCGCTTTGAAATAAGTAAGCAAGCTTAGTTTGTATTTCATCCAACAATCTGTGCTACAAATTATGGCTACAGTATATGCAATTTCTTCCGCTTTTTGAGATTGCCTTTCGCTTACGGCCACACCGGCCTGAGTACGCCTGATCTCGTCCGATCTCGGAAGCTAAGCAGGGTCGGGCCTGGTTAGTACTTGGATGGGAGACCGCCTGGGAATACCAGGTGCTGTAAGCTTTTTGTCACTGCCTTGTGGAATTTCAACTCTTTGTCCGTTTTTTCCCACAAGGCTGAAATATGTGCCCTCGCTTTGAAATAAGTAAGCAAGCTTAGTTTGTATTTCATCCAACAATCTGTGCTACAAATTATGGCTACAGTATATGCAATTTCATCCACTTTTTGAGATTGCCTTTCGCTTAAGCAACTTAGTTTGTATTTCATCCAACAACCGGCCTGATGGTACGCCTGCAATTTCTCCACGTGACACAAAGATCTCTAAATGGTGGCAAAGCTAAGCAGGCTCACTTTGACTTTCGTGGCCTGGATAGTCGCTTACGGCCACACCGGCCTGAGTACGCCTGATCTCGTCCGATCTCGGAAGCCTGGGAATACCAGGTGCTGTAAGCTTTTTGTCACTGCCTTGTGGAATTTCAACTCTTTGTCCGTTTTTTCCCACAAGGCTGAAATATGTGCCCTCGCTTTGAAATAAGTAAGCAAGGTTAGTTTGTATTTCATCCAACAGTCTCTGCTACAAATTATGGCTACAGTATATGCAATTTCATCCACTTTTTGAGATTGCCTTTCGCTTACGGCCACACCGGCCTGAGTACGCCTGATCTCGTCCGATCTCGGAAGCTAAGCAGGGTCGGGCCTGGTTAGTACTTGGATGGGAGACCGCCTGGGAATACCAGGTGCTGTAAGCTTTTTGTCACTGCCTTGTGGAATTTCAACTCTTTGTCCGTTTTTTCCCACAAGGCTGAAATATGTGCCCTCGCTTTGAAATAAGTAAGCAAGCTTAGTTTGTATTTCATCCAACAATCTGTGCTACAAATTATGGCTACAGTATATGCAATTTCTTCCGCTTTTTGAGATTGCCTTTCGCTTACGGCCACACCGGCCTGAGTACGCCTGATCTCGTCCGATCTCGGAAGCTAAGCAGGGTCGGGCCTGGTTAGTACTTGGATGGGAGACCGCCTGGGAATACCAGGTGCTGTAAGCTTTTTGTCACTGCCTTGTGGAATTTCAACTCTTTGTCCGTTTTTTCCCACAAGGCTGAAATATGTGCCCTCGCTTTGAAATAAGTAAGCAAGCTTAGTTTGTATTTCATCCAACAATCTGTGCTACAAATTATGGCTACAGTATATGCAATTTCTTCCGCTTTTTGAGATTGCCTTTCGCTTACGGCCACACCGGCCTGAGTACGCCTGATCTCGTCCGATCTCGGAAGCTAAGCAGGGTCGGGCCTGGTTAGTACTTGGATGGGAGACCGCCTGGGAATACCAGGTGCTGTAAGCTTTTTGTCACTGCCTTGTGGAATTTCAACTCTTTGTCCGTTTTTTCCCACAAGGCTGAAATATGTGCCCTCGCTTTGAAATAAGTAAGCAAGCTTAGTTTGTATTTCATCCAACAATCTGTGCTACAAATTATGGCTACAGTATATGCAATTTCTTCCGCTTTTTGAGATTGCCTTTCGCTTACGGCCACACCGGCCTGAGTACGCCTGATCTCGTCCGATCTCGGAAGCTAAGCAGGGTCGGGCCTGGTTAGTACTTGGATGGGAGACCGCCTGGGAATACCAGGTGCTGTAAGCTTTTTGTCACTGCCTTGTGGAATTTCAACTCTTTGTCCGTTTTTTCCCACAAGGCTGAAATATGTGCCCTCGCTTTGAAATAAGTAAGCAAGCTTAGTTTGTATTTCATCCAACAATCTGTGCTACAAATTATGGCTACAGTATATGCAATTTCTTCCGCTTTTTGAGATTGCCTTTCGCTTACGGCCACACCGGCCTGAGTACGCCTGATCTCGTCCGATCTCGGAAGCTAAGCAGGGTCGGGCCTGGTTAGTACTTGGATGGGAGACCGCCTGGGAATACCAGGTGCTGTAAGCTTTTTGTCACTGCCTTGTGGAATTTCAACTCTTTGTCCGTTTTTTCCCACAAGGCTGAAATATGTGCCCTCGCTTTGAAATAAGTAAGCAAGCTTAGTTTGTATTTCATCCAACAATCTGTGCTACAAATTATGGCTACAGTATATGCAATTTCTTCCGCTTTTTGAGATTGCCTTTCGCTTACGGCCACACCGGCCTGAGTACGCCTGATCTCGTCCGATCTCGGAAGCTAAGCAGGGTCGGGCCTGGTTAGTACTTGGATGGGAGACCGCCTGGGAATACCAGGTGCTGTAAGCTTTTTGTCACTGCCTTGTGGAATTTCAACTCTTTGTCCGTTTTTTCCCACAAGGCTGAAATATGTGCCCTCGCTTTGAAATAAGTAAGCAAGCTTAGTTTGTATTTCATCCAACAATCTGTGCTACAAATTATGGCTACAGTATATGCAATTTCTTCCGCTTTTTGAGATTGCCTTTCGCTTACGGCCACACCGGCCTGAGTACGCCTGATCTCGTCCGATCTCGGAAGCTAAGCAGGGTCGGGCCTGGTTAGTACTTGGATGGGAGACCGCCTGGGAATACCAGGTGCTGTAAGCTTTTTGTCACTGCCTTGTGGAATTTCAACTCTTTGTCCGTTTTTTCCCACAAGGCTGAAATATGTGCCCTCGCTTTGAAATAAGTAAGCAAGCTTAGTTTGTATTTCATCCAACAATCTGTGCTACAAATTATGGCTACAGTATATGCAATTTCTTCCGCTTTTTGAGATTGCCTTTCGCTTACGGCCACACCGGCCTGAGTACGCCTGATCTCGTCCGATCTCGGAAGCTAAGCAGGGTCGGGCCTGGTTAGTACTTGGATGGGAGACCGCCTGGGAATACCAGGTGCTGTAAGCTTTTTGTCACTGCCTTGTGGAATTTCAACTCTTTGTCCGTTTTTTCCCACAAGGCTGAAATATGTGCCCTCGCTTTGAAATAAGTAAGCAAGCTTAGTTTGTATTTCATCCAACAATCTGTGCTACAAATTATGGCTACAGTATATGCAATTTCTTCCGCTTTTTGAGATTGCCTTTCGCTTACGGCCACACCGGCCTGAGTACGCCTGATCTCGTCCGATCTCGGAAGCTAAGCAGGGTCGGGCCTGGTTAGTACTTGGATGGGAGACCGCCTGGGAATACCAGGTGCTGTAAGCTTTTTGTCACTGCCTTGTGGAATTTCAACTCTTTGTCCGTTTTTTCCCACAAGGCTGAAATATGTGCCCTCGCTTTGAAATAAGTAAGCAAGCTTAGTTTGTATTTCATCCAACAATCTGTGCTACAAATTATGGCTACAGTATATGCAATTTCTTCCGCTTTTTGAGATTGCCTTTCGCTTACGGCCACACCGGCCTGAGTACGCCTGATCTCGTCCGATCTCGGAAGCTAAGCAGGGTCGGGCCTGGTTAGTACTTGGATGGGAGACCGCCTGGGAATACCAGGTGCTGTAAGCTTTTTGTCACTGCCTTGTGGAATTTCAACTCTTTGTCCGTTTTTTCCCACAAGGCTGAAATATGTGCCCTCGCTTTGAAATAAGTAAGCAAGCTTAGTTTGTATTTCATCCAACAATCTGTGCTACAAATTATGGCTACAGTATATGCAATTTCTTCCGCTTTTTGAGATTGCCTTTCGCTTACGGCCACACCGGCCTGAGTACGCCTGATCTCGTCCGATCTCGGAAGCTAAGCAGGGTCGGGCCTGGTTAGTACTTGGATGGGAGACCGCCTGGGAATACCAGGTGCTGTAAGCTTTTTGTCACTGCCTTGTGGAATTTCAACTCTTTGTCCGTTTTTTCCCACAAGGCTGAAATATGTGCCCTCGCTTTGAAATAAGTAAGCAAGCTTAGTTTGTATTTCATCCAACAATCTGTGCTACAAATTATGGCTACAGTATATGCAATTTCTTCCGCTTTTTGAGATTGCCTTTCGCTTACGGCCACACCGGCCTGAGTACGCCTGATCTCGTCCGATCTCGGAAGCTAAGCAGGGTCGGGCCTGGTTAGTACTTGGATGGGAGACCGCCTGGGAATACCAGGTGCTGTAAGCTTTTTGTCACTGCCTTGTGGAATTTCAACTCTTTGTCCGTTTTTTCCCACAAGGCTGAAATATGTGCCCTCGCTTTGAAATAAGTAAGCAAGCTTAGTTTGTATTTCATCCAACAATCTGTGCTACAAATTATGGCTACAGTATATGCAATTTCTTCCGCTTTTTGAGATTGCCTTTCGCTTACGGCCACACCGGCCTGAGTACGCCTGATCTCGTCCGATCTCGGAAGCTAAGCAGGGTCGGGCCTGGTTAGTACTTGGATGGGAGACCGCCTGGGAATACCAGGTGCTGTAAGCTTTTTGTCACTGCCTTGTGGAATTTCAACTCTTTGTCCGTTTTTTCCCACAAGGCTGAAATATGTGCCCTCGCTTTGAAATAAGTAAGCAAGCTTAGTTTGTATTTCATCCAACAATCTGTGCTACAAATTATGGCTACAGTATATGCAATTTCTTCCGCTTTTTGAGATTGCCTTTCGCTTACGGCCACACCGGCCTGAGTACGCCTGATCTCGTCCGATCTCGGAAGCTAAGCAGGGTCGGGCCTGGTTAGTACTTGGATGGGAGACCGCCTGGGAATACCAGGTGCTGTAAGCTTTTTGTCACTGCCTTGTGGAATTTCAACTCTTTGTCCGTTTTTTCCCACAAGGCTGAAATATGTGCCCTCGCTTTGAAATAAGTAAGCAAGCTTAGTTTGTATTTCATCCAACAATCTGTGCTACAAATTATGGCTACAGTATATGCAATTTCTTCCGCTTTTTGAGATTGCCTTTCGCTTACGGCCACACCGGCCTGAGTACGCCTGATCTCGTCCGATCTCGGAAGCTAAGCAGGGTCGGGCCTGGTTAGTACTTGGATGGGAGACCGCCTGGGAATACCAGGTGCTGTAAGCTTTTTGTCACTGCCTTGTGGAATTTCAACTCTTTGTCCGTTTTTTCCCACAAGGCTGAAATATGTGCCCTCGCTTTGAAATAAGTAAGCAAGCTTAGTTTGTATTTCATCCAACAATCTGTGCTACAAATTATGGCTACAGTATATGCAATTTCTTCCGCTTTTTGAGATTGCCTTTCGCTTACGGCCACACCGGCCTGAGTACGCCTGATCTCGTCCGATCTCGGAAGCTAAGCAGGGTCGGGCCTGGTTAGTACTTGGATGGGAGACCGCCTGGGAATACCAGGTGCTGTAAGCTTTTTGTCACTGCCTTGTGGAATTTCAACTCTTTGTCCGTTTTTTCCCACAAGGCTGAAATATGTGCCCTCGCTTTGAAATAAGTAAGCAAGCTTAGTTTGTATTTCATCCAACAATCTGTGCTACAAATTATGGCTACAGTATATGCAATTTCTTCCGCTTTTTGAGATTGCCTTTCGCTTACGGCCACACCGGCCTGAGTACGCCTGATCTCGTCCGATCTCGGAAGCTAAGCAGGGTCGGGCCTGGTTAGTACTTGGATGGGAGACCGCCTGGGAATACCAGGTGCTGTAAGCTTTTTGTCACTGCCTTGTGGAATTTCAACTCTTTGTCCGTTTTTTCCCACAAGGCTGAAATATGTGCCCTCGCTTTGAAATAAGTAAGCAAGCTTAGTTTGTATTTCATCCAACAATCTGTGCTACAAATTATGGCTACAGTATATGCAATTTCTTCCGCTTTTTGAGATTGCCTTTCGCTTACGGCCACACCGGCCTGAGTACGCCTGATCTCGTCCGATCTCGGAAGCTAAGCAGGGTCGGGCCTGGTTAGTACTTGGATGGGAGACCGCCTGGGAATACCAGGTGCTGTAAGCTTTTTGTCACTGCCTTGTGGAATTTCAACTCTTTGTCCGTTTTTTCCCACAAGGCTGAAATATGTGCCCTCGCTTTGAAATAAGTAAGCAAGCTTAGTTTGTATTTCATCCAACAATCTGTGCTACAAATTATGGCTACAGTATATGCAATTTCTTCCGCTTTTTGAGATTGCCTTTCGCTTACGGCCACACCGGCCTGAGTACGCCTGATCTCGTCCGATCTCGGAAGCTAAGCAGGGTCGGGCCTGGTTAGTACTTGGATGGGAGACCGCCTGGGAATACCAGGTGCTGTAAGCTTTTTGTCACTGCCTTGTGGAATTTCAACTCTTTGTCCGTTTTTTCCCACAAGGCTGAAATATGTGCCCTCGCTTTGAAATAAGTAAGCAAGCTTAGTTTGTATTTCATCCAACAATCTGTGCTACAAATTATGGCTACAGTATATGCAATTTCTTCCGCTTTTTGAGATTGCCTTTCGCTTACGGCCACACCGGCCTGAGTACGCCTGATCTCGTCCGATCTCGGAAGCTAAGCAGGGTCGGGCCTGGTTAGTACTTGGATGGGAGACCGCCTGGGAATACCAGGTGCTGTAAGCTTTTTGTCACTGCCTTGTGGAATTTCAACTCTTTGTCCGTTTTTTCCCACAAGGCTGAAATATGTGCCCTCGCTTTGAAATAAGTAAGCAAGCTTAGTTTGTATTTCATCCAACAATCTGTGCTACAAATTATGGCTACAGTATATGCAATTTCTTCCGCTTTTTGAGATTGCCTTTCGCTTACGGCCACACCGGCCTGAGTACGCCTGATCTCGTCCGATCTCGGAAGCTAAGCAGGGTCGGGCCTGGTTAGTACTTGGATGGGAGACCGCCTGGGAATACCAGGTGCTGTAAGCTTTTTGTCACTGCCTTGTGGAATTTCAACTCTTTGTCCGTTTTTTCCCACAAGGCTGAAATATGTGCCCTCGCTTTGAAATAAGTAAGCAAGCTTAGTTTGTATTTCATCCAACAATCTGTGCTACAAATTATGGCTACAGTATATGCAATTTCTTCCGCTTTTTGAGATTGCCTTTCGCTTACGGCCACACCGGCCTGAGTACGCCTGATCTCGTCCGATCTCGGAAGCTAAGCAGGGTCGGGCCTGGTTAGTACTTGGATGGGAGACCGCCTGGGAATACCAGGTGCTGTAAGCTTTTTGTCACTGCCTTGTGGAATTTCAACTCTTTGTCCGTTTTTTCCCACAAGGCTGAAATATGTGCCCTCGCTTTGAAATAAGTAAGCAAGCTTAGTTTGTATTTCATCCAACAATCTGTGCTACAAATTATGGCTACAGTATATGCAATTTCTTCCGCTTTTTGAGATTGCCTTTCGCTTACGGCCACACCGGCCTGAGTACGCCTGATCTCGTCCGATCTCGGAAGCTAAGCAGGGTCGGGCCTGGTTAGTACTTGGATGGGAGACCGCCTGGGAATACCAGGTGCTGTAAGCTTTTTGTCACTGCCTTGTGGAATTTCAACTCTTTGTCCGTTTTTTCCCACAAGGCTGAAATATGTGCCCTCGCTTTGAAATAAGTAAGCAAGCTTAGTTTGTATTTCATCCAACAATCTGTGCTACAAATTATGGCTACAGTATATGCAATTTCTTCCGCTTTTTGAGATTGCCTTTCGCTTACGGCCACACCGGCCTGAGTACGCCTGATCTCGTCCGATCTCGGAAGCTAAGCAGGGTCGGGCCTGGTTAGTACTTGGATGGGAGACCGCCTGGGAATACCAGGTGCTGTAAGCTTTTTGTCACTGCCTTGTGGAATTTCAACTCTTTGTCCGTTTTTTCCCACAAGGCTGAAATATGTGCCCTCGCTTTGAAATAAGTAAGCAAGCTTAGTTTGTATTTCATCCAACAATCTGTGCTACAAATTATGGCTACAGTATATGCAATTTCTTCCGCTTTTTGAGATTGCCTTTCGCTTACGGCCACACCGGCCTGAGTACGCCTGATCTCGTCCGATCTCGGAAGCTAAGCAGGGTCGGGCCTGGTTAGTACTTGGATGGGAGACCGCCTGGGAATACCAGGTGCTGTAAGCTTTTTGTCACTGCCTTGTGGAATTTCAACTCTTTGTCCGTTTTTTCCCACAAGGCTGAAATATGTGCCCTCGCTTTGAAATAAGTAAGCAAGCTTAGTTTGTATTTCATCCAACAATCTGTGCTACAAATTATGGCTACAGTATATGCAATTTCTTCCGCTTTTTGAGATTGCCTTTCGCTTACGGCCACACCGGCCTGAGTACGCCTGATCTCGTCCGATCTCGGAAGCTAAGCAGGGTCGGGCCTGGTTAGTACTTGGATGGGAGACCGCCTGGGAATACCAGGTGCTGTAAGCTTTTTGTCACTGCCTTGTGGAATTTCAACTCTTTGTCCGTTTTTTCCCACAAGGCTGAAATATGTGCCCTCGCTTTGAAATAAGTAAGCAAGCTTAGTTTGTATTTCATCCAACAATCTGTGCTACAAATTATGGCTACAGTATATGCAATTTCTTCCGCTTTTTGAGATTGCCTTTCGCTTACGGCCACACCGGCCTGAGTACGCCTGATCTCGTCCGATCTCGGAAGCTAAGCAGGGTCGGGCCTGGTTAGTACTTGGATGGGAGACCGCCTGGGAATACCAGGTGCTGTAAGCTTTTTGTCACTGCCTTGTGGAATTTCAACTCTTTGTCCGTTTTTTCCCACAAGGCTGAAATATGTGCCCTCGCTTTGAAATAAGTAAGCAAGCTTAGTTTGTATTTCATCCAACAATCTGTGCTACAAATTATGGCTACAGTATATGCAATTTCTTCCGCTTTTTGAGATTGCCTTTCGCTTACGGCCACACCGGCCTGAGTACGCCTGATCTCGTCCGATCTCGGAAGCTAAGCAGGGTCGGGCCTGGTTAGTACTTGGATGGGAGACCGCCTGGGAATACCAGGTGCTGTAAGCTTTTTGTCACTGCCTTGTGGAATTTCAACTCTTTGTCCGTTTTTTCCCACAAGGCTGAAATATGTGCCCTCGCTTTGAAATAAGTAAGCAAGCTTAGTTTGTATTTCATCCAACAATCTGTGCTACAAATTATGGCTACAGTATATGCAATTTCTTCCGCTTTTTGAGATTGCCTTTCGCTTACGGCCACACCGGCCTGAGTACGCCTGATCTCGTCCGATCTCGGAAGCTAAGCAGGGTCGGGCCTGGTTAGTACTTGGATGGGAGACCGCCTGGGAATACCAGGTGCTGTAAGCTTTTTGTCACTGCCTTGTGGAATTTCAACTCTTTGTCCGTTTTTTCCCACAAGGCTGAAATATGTGCCCTCGCTTTGAAATAAGTAAGCAAGCTTAGTTTGTATTTCATCCAACAATCTGTGCTACAAATTATGGCTACAGTATATGCAATTTCTTCCGCTTTTTGAGATTGCCTTTCGCTTACGGCCACACCGGCCTGAGTACGCCTGATCTCGTCCGATCTCGGAAGCTAAGCAGGGTCGGGCCTGGTTAGTACTTGGATGGGAGACCGCCTGGGAATACCAGGTGCTGTAAGCTTTTTGTCACTGCCTTGTGGAATTTCAACTCTTTGTCCGTTTTTTCCCACAAGGCTGAAATATGTGCCCTCGCTTTGAAATAAGTAAGCAAGCTTAGTTTGTATTTCATCCAACAATCTGTGCTACAAATTATGGCTACAGTATATGCAATTTCTTCCGCTTTTTGAGATTGCCTTTCGCTTACGGCCACACCGGCCTGAGTACGCCTGATCTCGTCCGATCTCGGAAGCTAAGCAGGGTCGGGCCTGGTTAGTACTTGGATGGGAGACCGCCTGGGAATACCAGGTGCTGTAAGCTTTTTGTCACTGCCTTGTGGAATTTCAACTCTTTGTCCGTTTTTTCCCACAAGGCTGAAATATGTGCCCTCGCTTTGAAATAAGTAAGCAAGCTTAGTTTGTATTTCATCCAACAATCTGTGCTACAAATTATGGCTACAGTATATGCAATTTCTTCCGCTTTTTGAGATTGCCTTTCGCTTACGGCCACACCGGCCTGAGTACGCCTGATCTCGTCCGATCTCGGAAGCTAAGCAGGGTCGGGCCTGGTTAGTACTTGGATGGGAGACCGCCTGGGAATACCAGGTGCTGTAAGCTTTTTGTCACTGCCTTGTGGAATTTCAACTCTTTGTCCGTTTTTTCCCACAAGGCTGAAATATGTGCCCTCGCTTTGAAATAAGTAAGCAAGCTTAGTTTGTATTTCATCCAACAATCTGTGCTACAAATTATGGCTACAGTATATGCAATTTCTTCCGCTTTTTGAGATTGCCTTTCGCTTACGGCCACACCGGCCTGAGTACGCCTGATCTCGTCCGATCTCGGAAGCTAAGCAGGGTCGGGCCTGGTTAGTACTTGGATGGGAGACCGCCTGGGAATACCAGGTGCTGTAAGCTTTTTGTCACTGCCTTGTGGAATTTCAACTCTTTGTCCGTTTTTTCCCACAAGGCTGAAATATGTGCCCTCGCTTTGAAATAAGTAAGCAAGCTTAGTTTGTATTTCATCCAACAATCTGTGCTACAAATTATGGCTACAGTATATGCAATTTCTTCCGCTTTTTGAGATTGCCTTTCGCTTACGGCCACACCGGCCTGAGTACGCCTGATCTCGTCCGATCTCGGAAGCTAAGCAGGGTCGGGCCTGGTTAGTACTTGGATGGGAGACCGCCTGGGAATACCAGGTGCTGTAAGCTTTTTGTCACTGCCTTGTGGAATTTCAACTCTTTGTCCGTTTTTTCCCACAAGGCTGAAATATGTGCCCTCGCTTTGAAATAAGTAAGCAAGCTTAGTTTGTATTTCATCCAACAATCTGTGCTACAAATTATGGCTACAGTATATGCAATTTCTTCCGCTTTTTGAGATTGCCTTTCGCTTACGGCCACACCGGCCTGAGTACGCCTGATCTCGTCCGATCTCGGAAGCTAAGCAGGGTCGGGCCTGGTTAGTACTTGGATGGGAGACCGCCTGGGAATACCAGGTGCTGTAAGCTTTTTGTCACTGCCTTGTGGAATTTCAACTCTTTGTCCGTTTTTTCCCACAAGGCTGAAATATGTGCCCTCGCTTTGAAATAAGTAAGCAAGCTTAGTTTGTATTTCATCCAACAATCTGTGCTACAAATTATGGCTACAGTATATGCAATTTCTTCCGCTTTTTGAGATTGCCTTTCGCTTACGGCCACACCGGCCTGAGTACGCCTGATCTCGTCCGATCTCGGAAGCTAAGCAGGGTCGGGCCTGGTTAGTACTTGGATGGGAGACCGCCTGGGAATACCAGGTGCTGTAAGCTTTTTGTCACTGCCTTGTGGAATTTCAACTCTTTGTCCGTTTTTTCCCACAAGGCTGAAATATGTGCCCTCGCTTTGAAATAAGTAAGCAAGCTTAGTTTGTATTTCATCCAACAATCTGTGCTACAAATTATGGCTACAGTATATGCAATTTCTTCCACTTTTTGAGATTGCCTTTCGCTTTACGGCCACACCGGCCTGAGTACGCCTGATCTCGTCCGATCTCGGAAGCTAAGCAGGGTCGGGCCTGGTTAGTACTTGGATGGGAGACCGCCTGGGAATACCAGGTGCTGTAAGCTTTTTGTCACTGCCTTGTGGAATTTCAACTCTTTGTCCGTTTTTTCCCACAAGGCTGAAATATGTGCCCTCGCTTTGAAATAAGTAAGCAAGCTTAGTTTGTATTTCATCCAACAATCTGTGCTACAAATTATGGCTACAGTATATGCAATTTCTTCCGCTTTTTGAGATTGCCTTTCGCTTACGGCCACACCGGCCTGAGTACGCCTGATCTCGTCCGATCTCGGAAGCTAAGCAGGGTCGGGCCTGGTTAGTACTTGGATGGGAGACCGCCTGGGAATACCAGGTGCTGTAAGCTTTTTGTCACTGCCTTGTGGAATTTCAACTCTTTGTCCGTTTTTTCCCACAAGGCTGAAATATGTGCCCTCGCTTTGAAATAAGTAAGCAAGCTTAGTTTGTATTTCATCCAACAATCTGTGCTACAAATTATGGCTACAGTATATGCAATTTCTTCCGCTTTTTGAGATTGCCTTTCGCTTACGGCCACACCGGCCTGAGTACGCCTGATCTCGTCCGATCTCGGAAGCTAAGCAGGGTCGGGCCTGGTTAGTACTTGGATGGGAGACCGCCTGGGAATACCAGGTGCTGTAAGCTTTTTGTCACTGCCTTGTGGAATTTCAACTCTTTGTCCGTTTTTTCCCACAAGGCTGAAATATGTGCCCTCGCTTTGAAATAAGTAAGCAAGCTTAGTTTGTATTTCATCCAACAATCTGTGCTACAAATTATGGCTACAGTATATGCAATTTCTTCCGCTTTTTGAGATTGCCTTTCGCTTACGGCCACACCGGCCTGAGTACGCCTGATCTCGTCCGATCTCGGAAGCTAAGCAGGGTCGGGCCTGGTTAGTACTTGGATGGGAGACCGCCTGGGAATACCAGGTGCTGTAAGCTTTTTGTCACTGCCTTGTGGAATTTCAACTCTTTGTCCGTTTTTTCCCGCAAGGCTGAAATATGTGCCCTCGCTTTGAAATAAGTAAGCAAGGTTAGTTTGTATTTCATCCAACAGTCTCTGCTACAAATTATGGCTACAGTATATGCAATTTCATCCACTTTTTGAGATTGCCTTTCGCTTACGGCCACACCGGCCTGAGTACGCCTGATCTCGTCCGATCTCGGAAGCTAAGCAGGGTCGGGCCTGGTTAGTACTTGGATGGGAGACCGCCTGGGAATACCAGGTGCTGTAAGCTTTTTGTCACTGCCTTGTGGAATTTCAACTCTTTGTCCGTTTTTTCCCACAAGGCTGAAATATGTGCCCTCGCTTTGAAATAAGTAAGCAAGCTTAGTTTGTATTTCATCCAACAATCTGTGCTACAAATTATGGCTACAGTATATGCAATTTCTTCCGCTTTTTGAGATTGCCTTTCGCTTACGGCCACACCGGCCTGAGTACGCCTGATCTCGTCCGATCTCGGAAGCTAAGCAGGGTCGGGCCTGGTTAGTACTTGGATGGGAGACCGCCTGGGAATACCAGGTGCTGTAAGCTTTTTGTCACTGCCTTGTGGAATTTCAACTCTTTGTCCGTTTTTTCCCACAAGGCTGAAATATGTGCCCTCGCTTTGAAATAAGTAAGCAAGCTTAGTTTGTATTTCATCCAACAATCTGTGCTACAAATTATGGCTACAGTATATGCAATTTCTTCCGCTTTTTGAGATTGCCTTTCGCTTACGGCCACACCGGCCTGAGTACGCCTGATCTCGTCCGATCTCGGAAGCTAAGCAGGGTCGGGCCTGGTTAGTACTTGGATGGGAGACCGCCTGGGAATACCAGGTGCTGTAAGCTTTTTGTCACTGCCTTGTGGAATTTCAACTCTTTGTCCGTTTTTTCCCACAAGGCTGAAATATGTGCCCTCGCTTTGAAATAAGTAAGCAAGCTTAGTTTGTATTTCATCCAACAATCTGTGCTACAAATTATGGCTACAGTATATGCAATTTCTTCCGCTTTTTGAGATTGCCTTTCGCTTACGGCCACACCGGCCTGAGTACGCCTGATCTCGTCCGATCTCGGAAGCTAAGCAGGGTCGGGCCTGGTTAGTACTTGGATGGGAGACCGCCTGGGAATACCAGGTGCTGTAAGCTTTTTGTCACTGCCTTGTGGAATTTCAACTCTTTGTCCGTTTTTTCCCACAAGGCTGAAATATGTGCCCTCGCTTTGAAATAAGTAAGCAAGCTTAGTTTGTATTTCATCCAACAATCTGTGCTACAAATTATGGCTACAGTATATGCAATTTCTTCCACTTTTGAGCTGTTAATTGAGATTGCCTTTCGCTTACGGCCACACCGGCCTGAGTACGCCTGATCTCGTCCGATCTCGGAAGCTAAGCAGGGTCGGGCCTGGTTAGTACTTGGATGGGAGACCGCCTGGGAATACCAGGTGCTGTAAGCTTTTTGTCACTGCCTTGTGGAATTTCAACTCTTTGTCCGTTTTTTCCCACAAGGCTGAAATATGTGCCCTCGCTTTGAAATAAGTAAGCAAGCTTAGTTTGTATTTCATCCAACAATCTGTGCTACAAATTATGGCTACAGTATATGCAATTTCTTCCGCTTTTTGAGATTGCCTTTCGCTTACGGCCACACCGGCCTGAGTACGCCTGATCTCGTCCGATCTCGGAAGCTAAGCAGGGTCGGGCCTGGTTAGTACTTGGATGGGAGACCGCCTGGGAATACCAGGTGCTGTAAGCTTTTTGTCACTGCCTTGTGGAATTTCAACTCTTTGTCCGTTTTTTCCCACAAGGCTGAAATATGTGCCCTCGCTTTGAAATAAGTAAGCAAGCTTAGTTTGTATTTCATCCAACAATCTGTGCTACAAATTATGGCTACAGTATATGCAATTTCTTCCGCTTTTTGAGATTGCCTTTCGCTTACGGCCACACCGGCCTGAGTACGCCTGATCTCGTCCGATCTCGGAAGCTAAGCAGGGTCGGGCCTGGTTAGTACTTGGATGGGAGACCGCCTGGGAATACCAGGTGCTGTAAGCTTTTTGTCACTGCCTTGTGGAATTTCAACTCTTTGTCCGTTTTTTCCCACAAGGCTGAAATATGTGCCCTCGCTTTGAAATAAGTAAGCAAGCTTAGTTTGTATTTCATCCAACAATCTGTGCTACAAATTATGGCTACAGTATATGCAATTTCTTCCGCTTTTTGAGATTGCCTTTCGCTTACGGCCACACCGGCCTGAGTACGCCTGATCTCGTCCGATCTCGGAAGCTAAGCAGGGTCGGGCCTGGTTAGTACTTGGATGGGAGACCGCCTGGGAATACCAGGTGCTGTAAGCTTTTTGTCACTGCCTTGTGGAATTTCAACTCTTTGTCCGTTTTTTCCCACAAGGCTGAAATATGTGCCCTCGCTTTGAAATAAGTAAGCAAGCTTAGTTTGTATTTCATCCAACAATCTGTGCTACAAATTATGGCTACAGTATATGCAATTTCTTTTTTCCAAAGATGCTTATCTTTTTGAGATTGCCTTTCGCTTACGGCCACACCGGCCTGAGTACGCCTGATCTCGTCCGATCTCGGAAGCTAAGCAGGGTCGGGCCTGGTTAGTACTTGGATGGGAGACCGCCTGGGAATACCAGGTGCTGTAAGCTTTTTGTCACTGCCTTGTGGAATTTCAACTCTTTGTCCGTTTTTTCCCACAAGGCTGAAATATGTGCCCTCGCTTTGAAATAAGTAAGCAAGCTTAGTTTGTATTTCATCCAACAATCTGTGCTACAAATTATGGCTACAGTATATGCAATTTCTTCCGCTTTTTGAGATTGCCTTTCGCTTACGGCCACACCGGCCTGAGTACGCCTGATCTCGTCCGATCTCGGAAGCTAAGCAGGGTCGGGCCTGGTTAGTACTTGGATGGGAGACCGCCTGGGAATACCAGGTGCTGTAAGCTTTTTGTCACTGCCTTGTGGAATTTCAACTCTTTGTCCGTTTTTTCCCACAAGGCTGAAATATGTGCCCTCGCTTTGAAATAAGTAAGCAAGCTTAGTTTGTATTTCATCCAACAATCTGTGCTACAAATTATGGCTACAGTATATGCAATTTCTTCCGCTTTTTGAGATTGCCTTTCGCTTACGGCCACACCGGCCTGAGTACGCCTGATCTCGTCCGATCTCGGAAGCTAAGCAGGGTCGGGCCTGGTTAGTACTTGGATGGGAGACCGCCTGGGAATACCAGGTGCTGTAAGCTTTTTGTCACTGCCTTGTGGAATTTCAACTCTTTGTCCGTTTTTTCCCACAAGGCTGAAATATGTGCCCTCGCTTTGAAATAAGTAAGCAAGCTTAGTTTGTATTTCATCCAACAATCTGTGCTACAAATTATGGCTACAGTATATGCAATTTCTTCCGCTTTTTGAGATTGCCTTTCGCTTACGGCCACACCGGCCTGAGTACGCCTGATCTCGTCCGATCTCGGAAGCTAAGCAGGGTCGGGCCTGGTTAGTACTTGGATGGGAGACCGCCTGGGAATACCAGGTGCTGTAAGCTTTTTGTCACTGCCTTGTGGAATTTCAACTCTTTGTCCGTTTTTTCCCACAAGGCTGAAATATGTGCCCTCGCTTTGAAATAAGTAAGCAAGGTTAGTTTGTATTTCATCCAACAATCTGTGCTACAAATTATGGCTACAGTATATGCAATTTCATCCACTTTTTGAGATTGCCTTTCGCTTACGGCCACACCGGCCTGAGTACGCCTGATCTCGTCCGATCTCGGAAGCTAAGCAGGGTCGGGCCTGGTTAGTACTTGGATGGGAGACCGCCTGGGAATACCAGGTGCTGTAAGCTTTTTGTCACTGCCTTGTGGAATTTCAACTC
>NC_092166.1:85175853-85188353 GCF_045791955.1 Oncorhynchus clarkii lewisi | reverse complement strand
TTTAATTTAATAACGGAGCACATCCTAAATTCCAATTGTTCCACCTGCCATGGAAGTTTAGAAAGGCATCGGTGCCTTCCAAGTCGAGAATGAATGAAGTATCGCCAAGTAGGTTAGTTGAAAATACGTCTTTCAATCTTTCAATGGTGCCAAGCTGCAACGACATAAGCCAGTTATTGCATACTGACTATGTGGCTATGTGTGAGGCTAGGAGCCTGTTCGTGATGTGTCCTAGTGAACGATGCATTCTCTATCTCCTCTCCCTCCTCTCCCTCTCGTCTCTCCTGTTCTGTTTTTATCACTTGACCTCTCACTCAGACTCTCCATTATTGATGTCTCTCTCCATCTCTCCCCTCTCTCTCTCTCCTCCCTCCATCTCCCATCTCCCTCCATCTCCCACTCTCTCTCCTCCCTCTATCTCCCTCCATCTCCCACTCTCTCTCTCTCTCCATCTCACCCCTCTTTCTCTCTCTCCTCCCTCTATCTCCCTCCATCTCCCTCTCTCTCTCTCTCTCTCCATCTTACCCCTCTTTCTTTCTCTCCTCCCTCTATCTCCCATCTCCCTCCATCTCCCTCTCTCTCTCTCTCTCTCTCTCTCTCAATTTCACCCCCCCCCCCCTTTCTCTCTCTCTCTCTCTCTCTCTCTCTCTCAATTAAATTCAATTCAAGGGGCTTTATTGGCATGGGAAACATGTGTTAACATTGCCTTAGCAATTGAGGTAGATAAAGTAGAGAGGGAAATGGGATGGAAAGAGGAGATAGAGGGAGGAGAGAGAAAGAGATTTGAGAGAGGGGGGTGAGAGGGAGAGAGAGAGAGAGAGAGAAATCCAAGCACAGATACAGTAGGAATGGAAATTAATTTGCTTAGGCATTAATCATACAAACTGTTTTTTTTATTTATTGTGACACAACACACACACACACACACACACACACACACACACACACACACACACACACACACACACACACACACACACACACACACACACACACACACACACACACAGTCTACCCACACCTACTTCTTATCTTCTACTTTTTGGGGGTATTTTCTTAAAACTGTATTGTTGTTTAAGGGCTTAAGGTATTTCACTGTAATACCTGTTGTATTGGGGCGCATGTGGCGAATAACAGTCGATTTGATTTAATCAGTGAGATTCAAACGTAAAATCTTCTGTTCTTCCAGCCCTGGTTCGCTGAGCCACACGGAATGTTCTACATGACCAGGATATTGTCTGACAGAAAAAAAAAGAAACGTACATTCTCTGAACGTTCTGAGAACATCACTTAAGTCACGCCGTTTTTGGGGGGGTTTTGGGGGGGGGGGGGGGGGGGGGGGGGGGGGGGGCATTCCCCAGATGTAGTACAAATTTGATTTGAAATAGAACCATGAGGAAATGTTATGCTGAAATACTGAAACTCTCACAGAAGGACATTGTTTCTTAACGTTCTCTGAACAATTTGAGAACATTCCTAATGTCGAACCAGTTGGAGAACGTTCCTAGAACATCCTAGAACCGTGTTAGAACCATTTAGGAAACTTTCTGTGAAAGTAAGGAATTACTGTTCCTTAAATTATAATGTTCCAAAGCCAAGCAACTACGCTGCACCATCCCCCGAACATTGTGGGAACGTTGTATGAATAATAACCATTAGGACAACCACACGCTCACCAATCTCTAAGAAACATATGGTTCTCAGAACGTCATATGCTTGCCTGTGTCGTGTCTTTGGCATTAAAAGAGAAGACTGTTAGTTTCACAAATCAATTATCTGTAATTATTATTACGTGATTAAGGCTAATCATGTAAATGTAATTAACTAGGAAGTCGGGGCACCAAGGAAAATCTGCAGATTACAAAGTTATAATTTTCCGAATATAACTCTTTAAATATTGTTATATTGTGCAATGAGGCTGATGGTGTAGATGAGGCTGGGTCTAGTCAGGCTATAGATGGTGGTGTAGATGAGGCTGGGTCTAGTCATGTTATAGATGAGGCTGGGTCTAGTCATGTTATAGATGAGGCTGGGTCTAGTCATGTTATAGATGAGGCTGGGTCTAGTCAGGTTATAGATGGTGGTGTAGATGAGGCTGGGTCTAGTCAGGCTATAGATGAGGCTGGGTCTAGTCAGGTTATAGATGGTGGTGTAGATGAGGCTGGGTCTAGTCAGGCTATAGATGGTGTAGATGAGGCTGGGTCTAGTCAGGCTATAGATGGTGGTGTAGATGAGGCTGGGTCTAGTCAGGTTATAGATGGTGTAGATGAGGCTGGGTTTAGTCAGGCTATAGATGGTGGTGTAGATGAGGCTGGGTCTAGTCAGGTTATAGATGGTGGTGTAGATGAGGCTGGGTCTAGTCAGGTTATAGATGGTGGTGTAGATGAGGCTGGGTCTAGTCAGGCTATAGATGGTGGTGTAGATGAGGCTGGGTCTAGTCATGCTATAGATGGTGGTGTAGATGAGGCTGGGTCTAGTCAGGCTATAGATGGTGGTGTAGATGAGGCTGGGTCTAGTCATGCTATAGATGGTGTAGATGAGGCTGGGTCTAGTCAGGCTATAGATGGTGGTGTAGATGAGGCTGGGTCTAGTCATGCTATAGATGGTGGTGTAGATGAGGCTGGGTCTAGTCAGGTTATAGATGGTGGTGTAGATGAGGCTGGGTCTAGTCAGGTTATAGAGATGGTGGTGTAGATGAGGCTGGGTCTAGTCAGGCTATAGATGGTGTAGATGAGGCTGGGTCTAGTCAGGCTATAGATGGTGGTGTAGATGAGGCTGGGTCTAGTCAGGTTATAGATGGGGGTGTAGATGAGGCTGGGTCTAGTCATGTTATAGATGGTGGTGTAGATGAGGCTGGGTCTAGTCATGTTATAGATGGTGGTGTAGATGAGGATGGGTCTAGTCAGGTTATAGATGGTGGTGTAGATGAGGCTGGGTCTAGTCAGGTTATAGATGGTGGTGTAGATGAGGCTGGGTCTAGTCATGTTATAGATGGTGGTGTAGATGAGGCTGGGTCTAGTCAGGTTATAGATGGTGGTGTAGATGAGGCTGGGTCTAGTCATGTTATAGATGGTGGTGTAGATGAGGATGGGTCTAGTCAGGTTATAGAGATGGTGGTGTAGATGAGGCTGGGTCTAGTCAGGCTATAGATGGTGGTGTAGATGAGGCTGGGTCTAGTCAGGTTATAGATGGTGGTGTAGATGAGGCTGGGTCTAGTCAGGCTATAGATGAGAATGGGTCTAGTCAGGTTATAGATGGTGGTGTAGATGAGGCTGGGTCTAGTCAGGCTATAGATGGTGTAGATGAGGCTGGGTCTAGTCAGGCTATAGATGGTGGTGTAGATGAGGCTGGGTCTAGTCAGGTTATAGATGGTGGTGTAGATGAGGCTGGGTCTAGTCAGGCTATAGATGGTGGTGTAGATGAGGCTGGGTCTAGTCAGGCTATAGATGGTGGTGTAGATGAGGCTGGGTCTAGTCAGGCTATAGATGGTGGTGTAGATGAGGCTGGGTCTAGTCAGGTTATAGATGGTGGTGTAGATGAGGCTGGGTCTAGTCAGGCTATAGATGGTGGTGTAGATGAGGCTGGGTCTAGTCAGGCTATAGATGGTGGTGTAGATGAGGCTGGGTCTAGTCAGGCTATAGATGGTGGTGTAGATGAGGCTGGGTCTAGTCAGGCTATAGATGGTGGTGTAGATGAGGCTGGGTCTAGTCAGGCTATAGATGGTGGTGTAGATGAGGCTGGGTCTAGTCAGGCTATAGATGATGGTGTAGATGAGGCTGGGTCTAGTCAGGCTATAGATGGTGGTGTAGATGAGGCTGGGTCTAGTCATGTTATAGAGATGGTGGTGTAGATGAGGCTGGGTCTAGTCAGGCTATAGATGGTGGTGTAGATGAGGCTGGGTCTAGTCAGGCTATAGATGGTGGTATAGATAAGGCTGGGTCTAGTCAGGTTATAGATGGTGGTGTAGATGAGACTGGGTCTAGTCAGGCTATAGATGGTGGTGTAGATGAGGCTGGGTCTAGTCAGGTTATAGATGGTGGTGTAGATGAGGCTGGGTCTAGTCAGGCTATAGATGGTGGTGTAGATGAGGCTGGGTCTAGTCAGGTTATAGATGGTGGTGTAGATGAGGCTGGGTCTAGTCAGGCTATAGATGGTGGTGTAGATGAGGCTGGGTCTAGTCAGGTTATAGATGGTGGTGTAGATGAGGCTGGGTCTAGTCAGGCTATAGATGGTGGTGTAGATGAGGCTGGGTCTAGTCAGGCTATAGATGGGGGTGTAGATGAGGCTGGGTCTAGTCATGCTATAGATGGGGGTGTAGATGAGGCTGGGCCTAGTCAGGCTATAGATGGGGGTGTAGATGAGGCTGGGTCTAGTCAGGCTATAGATGGTGTACCATACTGACGTCAGCTGGAGGAGAGCTGGCGGAGAGCTGAGGAGAGACTGCTGTACCCTACTGATGTCAGCTGGAGGAGAGCTGAGGAGAGTTGAGGAGAGACTGCTGTACCATACTGATGTCAGCTGGAGGAGAGCTGAGGAGAGCTGGCGGAGAGACTGCTGTACCATACTGATGTCAGCTGGAGGAGAGCTGAGGAGAGCTGAGGAGAGACTGCTGTACCATACTGATGTCAGCTGGAGGAGAGCTGAGGAGAGCTGAGGAGAGACTGCTGTACCATACTGATGTCAGCTGGAGGAGAGCTGAGGAGAGCTGAGGAGAGACTGCTGTACCATACTGATGTCAGCTGGAGGAGAGCTGAGGAGAGCTGAGGAGAGACTGTTGTACCATACTGATGTCAGCTGGAGGAGAGCTGAGGAGAGCTGAGGAGAGCTGGCGGAGAGACTGCTGTACCATACTGATGTCAGCTGGAGGAGAGCTGAGGAGAGCTGGTGGAGAGACTGCTGTACCATACTGATGTCAGCTGGAGGAGAGATGTCGGAGAGACTGCTGTACCCTACTGATGTCAGCTGGAGGAGAGCTGAGGAGAGACTGCTGTACCATACTGATGTCAGCTGGAGGAGAGCTGAGGAGAGCTGGCGGAGAGACTGCTGTACCATACTGATGTCAGCTGGAGGAGAGCTGAGGAGAGCTGGCGGAGAGACTGCTGTACCATACTGATGTCAGCTGGAGGAGAGCTGAGGAGAGCTGAGGAGAGCTGAGGAGAGACTGCAGTACCATACTGATGTCAGCTGGAGGAGAGCTGAGGAGAGCTGAGGAGAGACTGCTGTACCATACTGATGTCAGCTGGAGGAGAGCTGGCGGAGAGACTGCTGTACCATACTGACGTCAGCTGGAGGAGAACTGGCGGAGAGACTGCTGTACCCTACTGATGTCAGCTGGAGGAGAGCTGAGGAGAGCTGAGGAGAGACTGCTGTACCATACTGATGTCAGCTGGAGGAGAGCTGAGGAGAGCTGGCGGAGAGACTGCTGTACCATACTGATGTCAGCTGGAGGAGAGCTGAGGAGAGCTGGCGGAGAGACATCTGTACCATACTGATGTCAGCTGGAGGAGAGCTAAGGAGAGCTGGCAGAGAGACTGCTGTACCATACTGATGTCAGCTGGAGGAGAGCTGAGGAGAGCTGGCGGAGAGACATCTGTACCATACTGATGTCAGCTGGAGGAGAGCTGAGGAGAGCTGGCGGAGAGACTGCTGTACCATACTGATGTCAGCTGGAGGAGAGCTGAGGAGAGCTGAGGAGAGACTGCTGTACCATACTGATGTCAGCTGGAGGAGAGCTGAGGAGAGCTGAGGAGAGACTGCTGTACCATACTGATGTCAGCTGGAGGAGAGCTGAGGAGAGCTGGCGGAGAGACTGCTGTACCATACTGATGTCAGCTGGAGTAGAGCTGAGGAGAGCTGGCGGAGAGACTTCTGTACCATACTGATGTCAGCTGGAGGAGAGCTGAGGAGAGCTGAGGAGAGCTGAGGAGAGACTGCTGTACCATACTGATGTCAGCTGGAGGAGAGCTGAGGAGAGCTGGAGGAGAGACTGCTGTACCATACTGATGTCAGCTGGAGGAGAGCTGAGGAGAGCTGAGGAGAGCTGAGGAGAGACTGCTGTACCATACTGATGTCAGCTGGAGGAGAGCTGAGGAGAGCTGGCGGAGAGACTGCTGGACCCTACTGATGTCAGCTGGAGGAGAGCTGAGGAGAGCTGAGGAGAGACTGCTGTACCATACTGATGTCAGCTGGAGGAGAGCTGGCGGAGAGACTGCTGTACCCTACTGATGTCAGCTGGAGGAGAGCTGAGGAGAGCTGGCGGAGAGACATCTGTACCATACTGATGTCAGCTGGAGGAGAGCTAAGGAGAGCTGGCAGAGAGACTGCTGTACCATACTGATGTCAGCTGGAGGAGAGCTGAGGAGAGCTGGCGGAGAGACATCTGTACCATACTGATGTCAGCTGGAGGAGAGCTGAGGAGAGCTGGCGGAGAGACTGCTGTACCATACTGATGTCAGCTGGAGGAGAGCTGAGGAGAGCTGAGGAGAGACTGCTGTACCATACTGATGTCAGCTGGAGGAGAGCTGAGGAGAGCTGAGGAGAGACTGCTGTACCATACTGATGTCAGCTGGAGGAGAGCTGAGGAGAGCTGGCGGAGAGACTGCTGTACCATACTGATGTCAGCTGGAGTAGAGCTGAGGAGAGCTGGCGGAGAGACTGCTGTACCATACTGATGTCAGCTGGAGGAGAGCTGAGGAGAGCTGAGGAGAGCTGAGGAGAGACTGCTGTACCATACTGATGTCAGCTGGAGGAGAGCTGAGGAGAGCTGGAGGAGAGACTGCTGTACCATACTGATGTCAGCTGGAGGAGAGCTTAGGAGAGCTGGCGGAGAGACTGCTGTACCTTACTGATGTCAGCTGGAGGAGAGCTGAGGAGAGCTGAGGAGAGACTGCTGTACGATACTGATGTCAGCTGGAGGAGAGCTGAGGAGAGCTGAGGAGAGCTGAGGAGAGACTGCTGTACCATACTGATGTCAGCTGGAGGAGAGCTGAGGAGAGCTGGCAGAGAGACTGCTGTACCCTACTGATGTCAGCTGGAGGAGAGCTGAGGAGAGCTGGCGGAGAGACTGCTGTACCATACTGATGTCAGCTGGAGGAGAGCTGAGGAGAGCTGGCGGAGAGACTGCTGGACCCTACTGATGTCAGCTGGAGGAGAGCTGAGGAGAGCTGAGGAGAGACTGCTGTACCATACTGATGTCAGCTGGAGGAGAGCTAAGGAGAGACTGCTGTACCCTACTGATGTCAGCTGGAGGAGAGCTGAGGAGAGACTGCTGTACCATACTGATGTCAGCTGGAGGAGAGCTGAGGAGAGCTGGCGGAGAGACTGCTGTACCATACTGATGTCAGCTGGAGGAGAGCTGAGGAGAGCTGGCGGAGAGACATCTGTACCATACTGATGTCAGCTGGAGGAGAGCTGAGGAGAGCTGGCAGAGAGACTGCTGTACCATACTGATGTCAGCTGGAGGAGAGCTGAGGAGAGCTGGCGGAGAGACATCTGTACCATACTGATGTCAGCTGGAGGAGAGCTGAGGAGAGCTGGCGGAGAGACTGCTGTACCATACTGATGTCAGCTGGAGGAGAGCTGAGGAGAGCTGGCGGAGAGACTGCTGTACCATACTGATGTCAGCTGGAGGAGAGCTGAGGAGAGCTGAGGAGAGACTGCTGTACCATACTGATGTCAGCTGGAGGAGAGCTGAGGAGAGCTGAGGAGAGCTGGCGGAGAGACTGCTGTACCATACTGATGTCAGCTGGAGGAGAGCTGAGGAGAGCTGGCGGAGAGACATCTGTACCATACTGATGTCAGCTGGAGGAGAGCTGAGGAGAGCTGGTGGAGAGACTGCTGTACCATACTGATGTCAGCTGGAGGAGAGCTGAGGAGAGCTGGCGGAGAGACTGCTGTACCATACTGATGTCAGCTGGAGGAGAGCTGAGGAGAGCTGAGGAGAGACTGCTGTACCATACTGATGTCAGCTGGAGGAGAGCTGAGGAGAGCTGGCGGAGAGACTGCTGTACCATACTGATGTCAGCTGGAGGAGAGCTGAGGAGAGCTGAGGAGAGCTGAGGAGAGACTGCAGTACCATACTGATGTCAGCTGGAGGAGAGCTGAGGAGAGCTGGCAGAGAGACTGCTGTACCATACTGATGTCAGCTGGAGGAGAGCTGAGGAGAGCTGGCGGAGAGACATCTGTACCATACTGATGTCAGCTGGAGGAGAGCTGAGGAGAGCTGGCGGAGAGACTGCTGTACCATACTGATGTCAGCTGGAGGAGAGCTGAGGAGAGCTGAGGAGAGCTGAGGAGAGACTGCTGTACCATACTGATGTCAGCTGGAGGAGAGCTGAGGAGAGCTGGCGGAGAGACTGCTGTACCTTACTGATGTCAGCTGGAGGAGAGCTGAGGAGAGCTGAGGAGAGACTGCAGTACCATACTGATGTCAGCTGGAGGAGAGCTGAGGAGAGCTGGCGGAGAGACTGCTGTACCTTACTGATGTCAGCTGGAGGAGAGCTGAGGAGAGCTGAGGAGAGCTGAGGAGAGACTCCTGTACCATACTGATGTCAGCTGGAGGAGAGCTGAGGAGAGCTGGCGGAGAGACTGTTGTACCATACTGATGTCAGCTGGAGGAGAGCTGAGGAGAGCTGAGGAGAGACTGCTGTACCATACTGATGTCAGCTGGAGGAGAGCTGAGGAGAGCTGGAGGAGAGACTGCTGTACCATACTGATGTCAGCTGGAGGAGAGCTGAGGAGAGCTGAGGAGAGCTGAGGAGAGACTGCTGTACCATACTGATGTCAGCTGGAGGAGAGCTGAGGAGAGCTGGCGGAGAGACTGCTGTACCATACTGATGTCAGCTGGAGGAGAGCTGAGGAGAGCTGAGGAGAGCTTTGGAGAGACTGCTGTACCATACTGATGTCAGCTGGAGGAGAGCTGAGGAGAGCTGGCGGAGAGACTACTGTACCATACTGATGTCAGCTGGAGGAGAGCTGAGGAGAGCTGGCGGAGAGACTGCTGTACCATACTGATGTCAGCTGGAGGAGAGCTGAGGAGAGCTGGCGGAGAGACTGCTGTACCTTACTGATGTCAGCTGGAGGAGAGCTGGCGGAGAGACTGCTGTACCCTACTGATGTCAGCTGGAGGAGAGCTGAGGAGAGACTGCTGTACCCTACTGATGTCAGCTGGAGGAGAGCTGGCGGAGAGACATCTGTACCATACTGATGTCAGCTGGAGGAGAGCTGAGGAGAGCTGGTGGAGAGACTGCTGTACCATACTGATGTCAGCTGGAGGAGAGCTGAGGAGAGCTGGCGGAGAGACTGCTGTACCATACTGATGTCAGCTGGAGGAGAGCTGAGGAGAGCTGAGGAGAGACTGCTGTACCATACTGATGTCAGCTGGAGGAGAGCTGAGGAGAGCTGGCGGAGAGACTGCTGTACCATACTGATGTCAGCTGGAGGAGAGCTGAGGAGAGCTGAGGAGAGCTGAGGAGAGACTGCAGTACCATACTGATGTCAGCTGGAGGAGAGCTGAGGAGAGCTGGCAGAGAGACTGCTGTACCATACTGATGTCAGCTGGAGGAGAGCTGAGGAGAGCTGGCGGAGAGACATCTGTACCATACTGATGTCAGCTGGAGGAGAGCTGAGGAGAGCTGGCGGAGAGACTGCTGTACCATACTGATGTCAGCTGGAGGAGAGCTGAGGAGAGCTGAGGAGAGCTGAGGAGAGACTGCTGTACCATACTGATGTCAGCTGGAGGAGAGCTGAGGAGAGCTGGCGGAGAGACTGCTGTACCTTACTGATGTCAGCTGGAGGAGAGCTGAGGAGAGCTGAGGAGAGACTGCAGTACCATACTGATGTCAGCTGGAGGAGAGCTGAGGAGAGCTGGCGGAGAGACTGCTGTACCTTACTGATGTCAGCTGGAGGAGAGCTGAGGAGAGCTGAGGAGAGCTGAGGAGAGACTCCTGTACCATACTGATGTCAGCTGGAGGAGAGCTGAGGAGAGCTGGCGGAGAGACTGTTGTACCATACTGATGTCAGCTGGAGGAGAGCTGAGGAGAGCTGAGGAGAGACTGCTGTACCATACTGATGTCAGCTGGAGGAGAGCTGAGGAGAGCTGGAGGAGAGACTGCTGTACCATACTGATGTCAGCTGGAGGAGAGCTGAGGAGAGCTGAGGAGAGCTGAGGAGAGACTGCTGTACCATACTGATGTCAGCTGGAGGAGAGCTGAGGAGAGCTGGCGGAGAGACTGCTGTACCATACTGATGTCAGCTGGAGGAGAGCTGAGGAGAGCTGAGGAGAGCTTTGGAGAGACTGCTGTACCATACTGATGTCAGCTGGAGGAGAGCTGAGGAGAGCTGGCGGAGAGACTACTGTACCATACTGATGTCAGCTGGAGGAGAGCTGAGGAGAGCTGGCGGAGAGACTGCTGTACCATACTGATGTCAGCTGGAGGAGAGCTGAGGAGAGCTGGCGGAGAGACTGCTGTACCTTACTGATGTCAGCTGGAGGAGAGCTGGCGGAGAGACTGCTGTACCCTACTGATGTCAGCTGGAGGAGAGCTGAGGAGAGACTGCTGTACCCTACTGATGTCAGCTGGAGGAGAGCTGGCGGAGAGACTGCTGTACCCTACTGATGTCAGCTGGAGGAGAGCTGGCGGAGAGACTGCTGTACCCTACTGATGTCAGCTGGAGGAGAGCTGGCGGAGAGACTGCTGTACCCTACTGATGTCAGCTGGAGGAGAGCTGAGGAGAGCTGGCAGAGAGACTGCTGTACCATACTGATGTCAGCTGGAGGAGAGCTGAGGAGAGCTGGCGGAGAGACTGCTGTACCATACTGATGTCAGCTGGAGGAGAGCTGAGGAGAGCTGAGGAGAGACTGCTGTACCATACTGATGTCAGCTGGAGGAGAGCTGAGGAGAGCTGGCGGAGAGACTTCTGTACCCTACTGATGTCAGCTGGAGGAGAGCTGAGGAGAGCTGAGGAGAGACTGCTGTACCATACTGATGTCAGCTGGAGGAGAGCTGAGGAGAGCTGAGGAGAGCTGGCGGAGTGACTGCTGTACCATACTGACGTCGGCTGGAGGAGAGCTGAGGAGAGCTGGCGGAGAGACTGCTGTACCTTACTGATGTCAGCTGGAGGATAGCTGAGGAGAGCTGAGGAGAGACTGCTGTACCATACTGATGTCAGCTGGAGGAGAGATGGCGGAGAGACTGCTCTACCATACTGATGTCAGCTGGAGGAGAGCTGAGGAGAGCTGGCGGAGAGACTGCTGTACCCTACTGATGTCAGCTGGAGGAGAGCTGAGGAGAGCTGAGGAGAGACTGCTGTACCATACTGATGTCAGCTGGAGGAGAGCTGAGGAGAGCTGAGGAGAGCTGAGGAGAGCTGGCGGAGAGACTGCTGTACCCTACTGATGTCAGCTGGAGGAGAGCTGAGGAGAGCTGAGGAGAGACTGCTGTACCATACTGACGTCAGCTGGAGGAGAGCTGAGGAGAGCTGAGGAGAGACTGCTGTACCATACTTATGTCAGCTGGAGGAGAGCTGAGGAGAGCTGAGGTGAGCTGAGGAGAGCTGGAGGAGAGCAGAGGAGAGCTAAGGAGAGCTGAGGAGAGCTGAGGAGAGCTGAGGAGAGCTGGCGGAGAGCTGAGGAGAGCTGAGGAGAGCTGAGGAGAGCTGAGGAGAGCTGAGGAGAGCTGGCACTCTTATATGTCCAAAGGAGCCGTTTAATGCACTTTTATTTGGCAAATGTTATTATTCAAATTAAACTCTTTATAACAGTACATTGCATATCTCATCAGGCCTCATCTCGAGTCCTAATTTCAGCCTGGTACAGGGTCCTGAACCTCGTGGTTTACCGGTCACATCAGGCCTCATCTCGAGTCCTAATTTCAGCCTGGTACAGGGTCCTGAACCTCGTGGTTTACCGGTCACATCAGGCCTCACCTTGAGTCCTAATTTCAGCCTGATACAGGGTCCTGAACCTCGTGGTTTACCGGTCACATCAGGCCTCATCTCGAGTCCTAATTTCAGCCTAATACAGGGTCCTGAACCTCGTGGTTTACCGGTCACATCAGGTCTGCAGGCAGGGTTGCAAAATTCTGGTAACCTTCCCAAAATGTTCAGAAATCCCTCGCGTTTCCGTGTATCACTAGCCACTTTAAACTATGCCACTTTGTTTACATACCCTACACTACTCATCTCATATGTATATACTGTACTCGATACCATCTACTGCATCTTGCCTATGCCGTTCTGTACCATCACTCATTCATATATCTCTATGTACATATTCTTTATCCCTTTACACTTGTGTGTATAAGGTAGTAGTTGTGGAATTGTTAGGTTAGATTACTCGTTGGTTATTACTGCATTGTCGGAACTAGAAGCACAAGCCTTTCGCTACAATCGCATTAAGCATTAACATCTGCTACCCATGTGTATGTGACAAATAAATGTGATTTGATTTGATTTCCAGGAATCTTTCAACCAGGATTTCTGGAAAACTTGGGAAATGTATC
>NC_092166.1:85138353-85170853 GCF_045791955.1 Oncorhynchus clarkii lewisi | reverse complement strand
CTAGGGGGAATCTAGGGATACAGGGGGAATCTAGGAATTCAGGGGGAATCTAGGGATCTGGGAGAATCTAGGGAGTCAGGAGGAATCTAGGAATTCAGGGGGGATTTAGGAATTCAAGGGGAATCAAGGGATCTGGGGGAATCTAGGGATTCAGGGGGAATCTAGGAATTCAGGGGGAATCTGGGAATTCAGGGGTAATCTAGGAATTCAGGGGGAATCTAGGGATCTGGGGGAATCGAGGAATTCAGGGGAAATCTAGGGAACCAACCTTGGAATCCATCACGCAGCCTCTGTCCTCTCACCCCCTGGAATCCATCACACAGCCTCTGTCCTCTCACTCTTGCCCAGCCTATACAGGCGTGGCACTGTGAATGTCACTGCGTTGACATTACATTATAAAATTAATTATGTTATATTCCATTAAGGATGTCCTTCATCAGGCATTGCCTGCAGTGTCAAGGTCTAGGTCCCAAATGGCACCCTATTTGCTATGTAGTGCATTACTTCTGACCTGGGCCCATAGGGCTCTGGTAAAAGCAGTGCACTATACACTCTTAGAAGTAAAGGTGCCTGGAAGAACCTTTTGGGATGCCACACTGGCGGAACCTTTCCCGTTCAAAAAGGTTCCTTGAGGAACCCCTCTGAAAAGGTTCCTTGATGAGGCAGGTGGAAAGGGAGGGAGGGAGGTGGAGACAGTGGGAGGCAGGCGGAGAGGGACAGCGGGGGAGTAGACCTGCTGTCCCCTACATAGTGCACTACTGCTATCCACTACACATCCTGACCTTAGTTCCTTTTTTATGTCTCTATTTTAGTTTGGTCAGGGCGTGAGTTGGGGTGGGCATTCTATGTTTTCTGTTTTGTGTGTATTGCACCTTGCAGAACTGTTCGTTTGTTGTGTTGTTGTTTTTGTTCAAGTATTCGTATTTATTAAAAGTATTATGAATACTTACCACGCTGCGCCTTGGTCCTCTTCTCCTTCTCCCGACGACAATCATTACAGCTCCGTCTGCATTTTCTGCGGCGCCGTTGTTTTGGGTCGGGCTACTGGGATTAGATCCACTGTTCAGGGTGGAGGTCCGAACAAAGGCTCCGCTTCGGGAAAGTCGTATTCCTGGTCGTAATGTTGGTAAGTTGACATCGCTCTTATATCCAGTAGTTCCTCCCGGCTGTATGTAATAAGACTCCAGATTTCCTGGGGTAACAATGTAAGAAATAATATATAAAAAAAACTAAATACTACATAGTTTCCTAAGGACTCGAAGCGAGGCGACCCTCTCTGTCGTCGCCATCTTGCTAAGGTGTTCATCATGTTAACTTTGTACACTGCAAAAAATATATCCTTGAATATTTATGCATATTATATATTCTAATATAATATTAACAATTCTGTTTACATACTTTATAGCGTTAAAGTGATAACAACTTTGGAAATTGCACAGGCCCTTGAGGAACTCATACAACTGCTGTAAAGCTCATTGAAGCTACAAAACCGTCAGTGTTCAACCTTAACCTGTGATGACAATACAACAGAACAAATGAACAGGAATGACATTTACCACAGCAGGTTACAGTATATATATATTTTTGTTCATCTTAAAACACCGCCCCTACTAAGCCACGCCTCCGGGAACCCATTGCTACATTGAACCGTTTAAGGTTCCTCCAGGAACCCCGACAACTTACCATAGGTGCAGATATGAACCATTGACTAGCAATGGTTCGTTGAGGAACTCCAGGGTTCCGCGAGTCACCACTAATTCTAAGAGTGTAGGGAATAGGGTGTCATTTCAGCAGCAAACACAAGGTCTCCCCACCAATCAGGGGGAGGAAGGTCCATGCTTGCTTGGAAATTGATTTGCACATTAGTAATATAACCTTAACAATAAGGTTACCTTTAAAAAAAAAGGACTTGTCATTACTTTATTGACAGTCAATTAAACATTCATAGACACATTATGAATCGTTAATAAACATTTATAATTCATTGGTTAAAATTCCAAGGAGACTTTAGTCGAATACTACACCATAAGTGTAATTATTAAACAACATTGAATGTTTTTGGGGGTATTTTTATTCCAGCAACAGCGAATAATCCATGTTCATAAATCAAAGTTACATATTTGTCCATTTGAGAAAGAGGAACTGCTCCGGTGTCTGTATGGGTAATAGATCAATTGGATTAGATTTGATCACGATCCGTCTGGCACTCCTTTGAGAGAGAGAGAGAGAGAGAGAGAGAGAGAGAGAGAGAGAGAGAGAGAGAGAGAGAGAGAGAGAGAGAGAGACACAGAGAGAGAGAGAGAGAGACAGAGAGAGAGAGAGAGAGAGAGAGAGAGAGAGAGAGAGAGAGAGAGAGAGAGAGAGAGGAGAGGGAGAGAGAGAGAGAGAGAGAGAGAGAGAGAGAGAGAGAGAGAGGGAGGGAGGGAGAGGGAGAGGGAGAGAGGGAGAGAGGGAGAGAGGGAGAGAGAGAGAGAGAGAGAGAGAGAGAGAGAGAGAGAGAGAGGCTAATAATTTATAAAGGATAGTGCCATTTTGAGATACAGAATGTCATAACATAATGGAAAGTGTGAAAGGTCTCTGGTACAAACAGTGTGATAGCAATGCCATTATTTCATTTTCTGTCTAAACGTTCAGAGCGCCTCTTTCTACTCCCGGTGATAATTAAATTGCATTGTGCTGTTAATTCATAAAATGCATTTATGAAGATGTGTTGACACCAGAACACAGTACAGACCTGGATAGACATTATCCCCAATGCTAAATTCGCCGTTCTGTTTAGCTTGTTTACAGCGGGGCATTTCATAAGGAACTGTCAGGGGTGTTACATTCGGCGTTCTGTTTTGCTTGTTTACAGCGGGGCATTTCATAAGGAACTGTCAGGGGTGTTAAATTCGCGGTTCTGTTTTGCTTGTTTACAGCGGGGCATTTCATAAGGAACTGTCAGGGGTGTTAAATTCGCGGTTCTGTTTTGCTTGTTTACAGCGGGGCATTTCATAAGGAACTGTCAGGGGTGTTAAATTCGCGGTTCTGTTTTGCTTGTTTACAGCGGGGCATTTCATAAGGAACTGTCAGGGGTGTTAAATTCGCGGTTCTGTTTTGCTTGTTTACAGCGGGGCATTTCATAAGGAACTGTCAGGGGAGCTCTAACATAGTTACATCACCAATTTGTTTTAATAAAGGCAGTTCTTACACCATCTCTTACACCTGGCCCAAGTCTCTCTTTATACAGTAGCAGTCAACAGTTTGGACACACCTACTCATTCCAAAAAATAAAAAAATAAAAAATAAAAAATAAATTTGACCTACTCATTCCAGGGTTTTTCTTTATTTTTACTATTTACTACATTGTAGAATAATAGTGAAGACATCAAAATTATGAAATAACACATATGGAATCATGTAGTAACATAAAAAGTGTTAAACAAATCAAAATATATTTTATATTTGAGATTCATCAAAGTAGCCACTCTTTGCCTTGATGACAGCTTTGCACACTCTTTACATTAAAAGTTAATTTGTGGAATTTCTTTCATTCTTAATCAGTTGTGTTGTGACAAGGTAGAGGTGGTATACAGAAGATAGCCCTATTTGGTAAAAGACCAAGTCCATATTACGGCAAGAACAGCTCAAATAAGCAAAGAGAAACAACAGCCCATCATTACTTTTAAGACATGAAGGTCAGTCAATGCCGGGAAATTTCAAGAAATGTCAAAGTTTCTTCAAGTGCAGTCGCAAAAAACCATCAAGCGCTATGATGAAACTGGTTCTCATGAAGAACGCCACAGGAAAGGAAGTCGCAAAAAAAATGCTTTGTCATTATGGGGTATTGTGATGTCATTATGAGGTATTGTGATGTCATTATGAGGTATGGTGATGTCATTATGGGGTATTGTGATGTCATTATGAGGTATTGTGATGTCATTATGGGGTATTGTGATGTCATTATGAGGTATTGTGATGTCATTATGGGGTATTGTGGTGTCATTATGAGGTATTGTGATGTAATTATGGGGTATTGTGATGCCAGGAGAAGGCTACTTGCCCGAATGCACGAGCAGGTGTCCACATACTTCTGGTCATGTAGTGTAGCTAATTAGCACATGCTGTAACATGGAGATATTGACATGTGGGAACAGTAACCTTATAAAGGTGTTATCAATTTAAAGTTTTGTTTTTTAAAAATGGTTTCTTGCTGATATCATAGATAAGGTCCTTCTGCTTCCAAGACCGTACTCCAAGCGATGTGTGTTGATGTTTAGACCGAGTGTTGGGGCTCTTAATAACAAAACTCCCTTGTACAGAAGACACCTTCTTCCTGTGACTTAAGAAAAAAATCATAATGTAACTGAGAGTCATGATTATGGGAGAACAGTAGCCTAGCCTACTTACTTACTAAAGTGCAATACGTGATTTAAACACAGCTTGCTGTGTGAAGGTGATGAACATCTAAGGATAAGGGCAAAATCCTCAAAGTGCGGTTTGACAACTCAATTGGATCACATAGATGTTCTATCGGCTCTCTGCCTAGGTAGTTATTTGTCTGTAAACTAGAATGGACCGTAGCGCATTATCTGATTTGGTCGAATCGTCCGCTCTGTACCGGGAAATATGAAGCACGCGGAATAGCCTTTTCTCTCATTCGATGAAAATTGTTTACACCCGCCCTTAGATGACTGATCTGCCAATCGGATCTCTTCTTACGCATTTCTTTGAAATTATTATTTAAAGTCTGTGGTTAGAGCCATGGCGTTTCCTCTCTTTTTCGCGCTGCTCTTTCTACATCTTATGTCGTAGCGAATTGCAATAACAGAAATGAAACGGCATTTCATAAATCGATCATGGCTTTCATTCTGAGTTATAGTTAAAGGTATTATTAGCTGTCTAGGCTACTGTACAGTGCTGAGTGTGTGCAACCTCGCCTCTGTTTCTGAAATGCATTCCTTGGGCTGTGTTGTGTGTAAACGGTAACCCAGCCCCGCAGACCGCCTACTGTAGGTCTACTCCCCCGCTGTCCCTCTCCGCCTGCCTCCCTCCCTCTCCACCTGCCTCCCTCTCCGCCTCCTCTCCGCCTCCCTCCCTCTCCACCTGCCTCCCTCTCCGCCTCCTCTCCGCCTCCCTCCCTCTCCACCTGCCTCCCTCTCCACCTGCCTCCCTCTCCGCCTCCTCTCCACCTCCCTCCCTCTCCGCCTCCTCTCCGCCTCCCTCCCTCTCCACCTGCCTCCCTCTCTGCCTCTTCTCCATCTCCCTCCCTCTCCGCCTCCTCTCCGCCTCCCTCCCTCTCCACCTGCCTCCCTCTCCACCTCCTCTCAGCCTGCCTCCCTCTCCGCCTGACTCCCTCTCCACCTCCTCTCCGCCTCCCTCCCTCTCCACCTGCCTCCCTCTCCACCTCCTCTCCGCCTCCCTCCCTCTCCGCCTGCCTCCCTCTCCACCTCCTCTCCGCCTGCCTCCCTCTCCACCTCCTCTCCGCCTGCCACAGGTCTCCGCCTCCCTCCCTCTCCGCCTCCTCTCCGCCTCCCTCCCTCTCCGCCTGCCATGTTCTCCGCCTCCCTCCCTCTCCGCCTGCCTCCCGCCTCCCTCTCCGCCTCCCTCCCTCCCTCCCTCTCCACCTCCTATCCACCTGCCTCCCTCTCCGCCTGCCATGGTCTCCGCCTCCCTCCCTCCCTCTCCGCCTGCCTCCCGCCTCCCTCTCCGCCTTCCTCTCAGCCTCCCTCCCCCTTTTCCGCCTCCCTCCCTCTCCGCCTGCCACAGTCTTTGCCTCCCTCCCTCTCCACATCCTCTCCGCCTCCTCTCCGCCTCCCTCTCCACCTCCATCTCCGCCTCCCTCCCTCTCCACCTCCTCTCCGCCTCCTTTCCGCCTCCCTCTCCACCTCCATCTCCGCCTCCCTCCCTCTCCACCTCCTCTCCGCCTCCCTCTCCACCTCCATCTCCGCCTCCCTCCCTCTCCGCCTCCCTCCCTCTCCGCCTGCCTCCCTCTCCGCCTGCCTCCCGCCTCCCTCTCCTCCTGCCTGCCTCCCGCCTCCCTCTCCGCCTGCCTGCCGCCTCCTTCCCTCTCCGCCTCCCTCCCTCTCCGCCCTCTCCATCTCTTCTCCGCCTGCCTCCCGCCTCCCTCTCCGCCTCCCTCTCCACCTCCATCTCCGCCTGCCTCCCTCTCCGCCTGCCTGCCGCCTCCTTCCCTCTCCGCCTCCCTCCCTCTCCGCCCTCTCCATCTCTTCTCTTCTCTCTTCTCTCCTCCCGCCTCCCTACCTCTCCGCCTCCTCTCAGCCTCCCTCCCCCTTCTCCGCCTCCCTCCCTCTCCGCCTGCCATGGTCTCCGCCTCCCCCCTCTCCACATCCTCTCCGCCTCCCTCTCCACCTCCATCTCCGCCTCCCTCCCTCTCCACATCCTCTCCGCCTCCTCTCCGCCTCCCTCTCCACCTCCATCCCTCTCCGCCTGCCTCCCTCTCGGCCTCCCTCCCTCTCCACCTGCCTGCCGCCTCCCTCCCTCTCCGCCTCCCTCCCTCCCTCTCCATCTCTTCTCCGCCTGCCTCCCGCCTCCCTCTCCGCCAGCCACGGTCTCGCCTGGTCCGCTTGCAGGATTCGCCTCTCCGAGCCTTCCGGATATTTCACTACAGAGATGGCTGCGAATGTGTGTAGATCAGTCCGTCTCTTGTCCCGTAGCAGCGGACATGTGGCCAGCGGGCTCCCCGCACTTGTTATCTCGTCACAGCGGCACCAGCAGCACATGAGACCGGTAAGACCTCAGACCTAGAAGCGGGCGAGGTGCGGGATAAGGGAGGGCAGCGATGGGCTATTTTGACTGTAGCTTTAATGACTGGGCTTGCTAAGGAAGTAACGCTAACTAGCATCGTTAATAGTATTTATCTTCGTGGATATTAGTTGACTAAACTTTGTTAAGCTTGGATATAATGGCAGTTTTTTGTTGTCGGAAGTATTTGTGTTTGTTGCTACAACTGTTTAAAACGGGATACAGTCAGTCAATCACCTCCGGGGTTTTGTTTTGACAGCAATGCAGCTTTTAGGTGTCCTCTGTCGACCACTGATCCGCAGTCTATAGTAATGTAGCTGTGTGGGCATTATTTACAATGTCCCAGGCTTGGTGAGAGCCGTTTGCTCTCTGTTCATACGTATGAACCATATCAACGGATTGAATCTAACTACAATCGCTGGGTGTGTATTTGTTGTTGTTGTTGTTGTTGTTGTTCCACGGAATCACCTTGAATGCAACAGTGAGCTACAACGTCCCAATGTTGATGAAGTGCGGACAGCTGCACGGTAATATGGATGTGGCACCGTCCCCGGTTTGGACACCGACGAAAATGGATAGACCACCTTGTGTTTTATCGTTCTCCATTGACCTGGTTTACCCAATGCTTGCCATTCTATATATTTTTGTAATAGACTGCCCCGTTGGTTTTGTTTTCCCATGTCAATCGATGAGAGAGAGAGAGAGAGAAAGCCTCGTCGTAACGTGTCCGTTATGTGAACGGCAGGGTCGCGGTGTGTGTAGTACGATAGCGGCATGACAGTGCGGCAGAATATAACTCCTTGTCTTGTCGTGGGGTGAACACTGAAGCCCTGCGTCTCCCTATAAGCGGCAGGGGAACTACATGCAGGAAGTGTAGGAAGAACCCCCCCCCCCCCCCCCCCAAAACAAACACACCTATGTACATCAGAACCAAGGAGTTCCACAGACGCTTGATTATGTCAGTGTGCTTCTCTATATCCCTCCCTCTCTCCCTCCCTCCATCCCTCTCACCCTCCCTCCTCTGCGGGGGTGTTTCCCTGTTCGGCTAAGAGCTCCAGGGTTTTCTTCCTGCAAGCTCAGGGCCCTGGAGGAATACATTATGCTTGTGCAGCACCACACACACACAATGCGCACACACACATACTCACACTGTCATGTGCACAAGCACTCACACACACACACACACATCGGTCACACTGGGCTGATTCCACACTGGCAGAAAGGTAATTGTGTTTGCGAAGTCCTGCCAATACTTCTCAATGGTGCAGTAATTACATCTGAGCCAGTCCACATTGTGTGTGTGTGTGTGTGTGTGTGTGTGTGTGTTTGTGTGTGTGTGTGTGTGTGTGTGTGTGTGTGTGTGTGTGTATGAGAGAGACTGTGTGCGTCTACCGCTTCAACTCAAACTCCTCAATAACAACCAGATGAGGGACGGAGACAGGACGAGATAGAGAGAGTGAGACAGAGAGCAATACAGTGGAATGAGGATGTGAAGTCATGATTCCATCTCCCGAAGTCTTTGAAGAGTTAGGACTTCAGATGATTATCTTAAATCCACAGCCACCCTCCCACCCCTCCTCATCCCCAAAGGGACGGAGAGAGCTAGCAAGTAGGGCTGGCAAAAATGATTTTATAACCATATAAACGAAAGGTTATGGATTAAGAACTTCATGAAAATAAAATAACTGTAATAACCATTTTTTTAAATAATAATATATATAATACTGTGGCAGCATGTATACTTAACAATGTGATGGCACTTTGTTGCTCCTTCCTGAGACAAGCAAGGAGCAGCTTCAGAGGAGAGGGAAAATACATGCATAAATATATATATTTTTTAAAATATATATTTAAAAAATAATACTATTCGAAGGGTTATTACGGAGACCGTGGTCATTTGGTTAGCCATCATGCACAGTTCCATGTCGGTCACAGCCCTGTTGGTGAGTTAGCAACTCACATAAATATAAAATACATAGTCCTCTGGGTTTTACACGACTGTTTCCACGACTGCTGGCACTGGTGCTACGACCTCTTTCAGTCGATGGTACCGGAACAGGATTTTGTTGCACCAATTTTCTCTCTCTATATGTTTTATTTTATTTACAATTGATAATGGACCTTGTGTTCTTAACATTGATTTGTAACGGCAAAGCAAAGCCTGTACAAAAAAAGATGGCTATTTATTGCAGTTTTCAAGGTGCCATGTTTTCTTTTTCTGCGAATTTGAAATAAAATAATAATTGATACCAAAAACCACTGCATAAAAACTAATTAAAAGAGGGAAGAAGGACTTCAGGTTTCCTCTCTCAGAATCACATACCTGTGAAATCTATATTTTTGTGCCAGACAGTTGTGTTTGGCTAACAGTGTTTCTGTAGATTACCTGTGATGGGAGTTTTCACAACAAACGACCACCGGAATTGATCCAAATAATGCTGATTCTGCCAGGTAGGAATACTCTACTTTGTAGTTACCTTTTTGAATTATCTTTCCATCTACCTCAAAAAAAACGGTTAGGCTATCGTTAGCATCGCTAACGGCTACATAAAATCTTAGATGTGCTCGGCATTCAGGTCAATTTACCAGGACGGGCCAGTGCACACTGAAAGCTACTGGCCCGAATGGGGGAGGTGGGGAGAACTGGCCTGGGTCAAGATCTGACATGAAAGTGAATGATGTGTGCATTACGAATAATGTTTTTTTTTAAGGCCTACCCAATGATATTATCCATTGACACATCATTTTTACATTCTAAAATATGTCGGAATAACGTGGCCTGAATGAATTGACATGTTCCCCACGCAAACACTAATGAAGTCTGTCCACGTGGTAGCTAGTCAGTCTGTTCATGTGGTAGCTAGTCAGTCTGTTCATGTGGTAGCTGGTCAGTCTGTCCATGTCGTAGCTAGTCACTCTGTCCATGTGGTAGCTAGTCACTCTGTCCATGTGGTAGCTGGTCAGTCTGTCCATGTGGTAGCTAGTCAGTCTGTCCATGTGGTAGCTGGTCAGTCTGTCCACGTGGTAGCTAGTCACTCTGTCCATGTGGTAGCTGGTCAGTCTGTCCATGTGGTAGCTGGTCAGTCTGTCCATGTGGTAACTGGTCAGTCTGTCCACGTGGTAGCTAGTCACTCTGTCCATGTGGTAGCTGGTCAGTCTGTCCATGTGGTAGCTGGTCAGTCTGTCCATGTGGTAACTGGTCAGTCTGTCCACGTGGTAGCTAGTCACTCTGTCCACGTGGTAGCTGGTCAGTCTGTCCACGTGGTAGCTAGTCAGTCTGTCCACATGGTAACTGGTCACTCTATCCACGTGGTAGCTAGTCAGTCTGTCCACGTGGTAGCTAGTCAGTCTGTCCACGTGGTAGCTAGTCAGTCTGTCCACGTGGTAGCTAGTCAGTCTGTCCACGTGGTAGCTAGTCACTCTGTCCATGTGGTAGCTGGTCAGTCTGTCCACGTGGTAACTGGTCAGTCTGTCCACGTGGTAGCTAGTCACTCTGTCCACGTGGTAGCTGGTCAGTCTGTCCACGTGGTAGCTGGTCAGTCTGTCCACGTGGTAGCTAGTCAGTCTGTCCATGTGGTAGCTAGTCAGTCTGTCCATGTGGTAGCTAGTCACTCTGTCCATGTGGTAGCTAGTCAGTCTGTCCATGTGGTAACTGGTCAGTCTGTCCATGTGGTATCTAGTCAGTCTGTCCATGTGGTAGCTAGTCACTCTGTCCATGTGGTAGCTAGTCACTCTGTCCATGTGTTAGCTAGTCAGTCTGTCCAAGTGGTAACTGGTCAGTCTGTCCATGTGGTAGCTAGTCACTCTGTCCATGTGGTAGCTAGTCAGTCTGTCCATGTGGTAACTGGTCAGTCTGTCCATGTGGTAGCTAGTCAGTCTGTCCACGTGGTAGCTAGTCACTCTGTCCACGTGGTAGCTAGTCACTCTGTCCATGTGGTAGCTAGTCACTCTGTCCATGTGGTAGCTAGTCAGTCTGTCCATGTGGTAACTGGTCAGTCTGTCCATGTGGTAGCTAGTCACTCTGTCCATGTGGTAGCTAGTCAGTCTGTCCATGTGGTAACTGGTCAGTCTGTCCATGTGGTAGCTAGTCAGTCTGTCCACGTGGTAGCTAGTCACTCTGTCCATGTGGTAGCTGGTCAGTCTGTCCATGTGGTAGCTAGTCACTCTGTCCATGTGGTAGCTGGTCAGTCTGTCCATATGGTAGCTAGTTAGCCTGTCCACGTGGTAGCTAGTCAGTCTGTCCACGTGGTAGCTAGTCAGTCTGTCCACGTGGTAGCTAGTCAGTCTGTCCACGTGGTAGCTAGTCAGTGTGTCCACATGGTAGCTAGTCAGTCTGTCCACGTGGTAGCTAGTCAGTCTGTCCACGTGGTAGCTAGTCAGTCTGTCCACGTGGTAGCTAGTCAGTCTGTCCACGTGGTAGCTAGTCAGTCTGTCCACATGGTAGCTAGTCAGTCTGTCCACGTGGTAGCTAGTCAGTCTGTCCACGTGGTAGCTAGTCAGTCTGTCCACGTGGTAGCTAGTCAGTCTGTCCATGTGGTAACTGGTCAGTCTGTCCATGTGGTAGCTAGTCACTCTGTCCATGCGGTAGCTAGTCAGTCTGTCCATGTGTTAACTGGTCAGTCTGTCCATGTGGTAGCTAGTCAGTCTGTCCACGTGGTAGCTAGTCACTCTGTCCATGTGGTAGCTGGTCAGTCTGTCCATGTGGTAGCTAGTCACTCTGTCCATGTGGGAGCTGGTCAGTCTGTCCATATGGTAGCTAGTCAGTCTGTCCACGTGCTAGCTGGTCACTCTGTCCATGTGGTAGCTAGTCAGTCTGTCCATGTGGTAACTGGTCAGTCTGTCCATGTGGTAGCTAGTCAGTCTGTCCACGTGGTAGCTAGTCACTCTGTCCATGTGGTAGCTGGTCAGTCTGTCCATGTGGTAGCTAGTCACTCTGTCCATGTGGTAGCTGGTCAGTCTGTCCATATGGTAGCTAGTTAGCCTGTCCACGTGGTAGCTAGTCAGTCTGTCCACGTGGTAGCTAGTCAGTCTGTCCACGTGGTAGCTAGTCAGTCTGTCCACGTGGTAGCTAGTCAGTGTGTCCACATGGTAGCTAGTCAGTCTGTCCACGTGGTAGCTAGTCAGTCTGTCCACGTGGTAGCTAGTCAGTCTGTCCACGTGGTAGCTAGTCAGTCTGTCCACGTGGTAGCTAGTCAGTCTGTCCACATGGTAGCTAGTCAGTCTGTCCACGTGGTAGCTAGTCAGTCTGTCCACGTGGTAGCTAGTCAGTCTGTCCACGTGGTAGCTAGTCAGTCTGTCCACGTGGTAGCTAGTCAGTCTGTCCACGTGGTAGCTAGTCAGTCTGTCCATGTGGTAACTGGTCAGTCTGTCCATGTGGTAGCTAGTCACTCTGTCCATGCGGTAGCTAGTCAGTCTGTCCATGTGGTAACTGGTCAGTCTGTCCATGTGGTAGCTAGTCAGTCTGTCCACGTGGTAGCTAGTCACTCTGTCCATGTGGTAGCTGGTCAGTCTGTCCATGTGGTAGCTAGTCACTCTGTCCATGTGGGAGCTGGTCAGTCTGTCCATATGGTAGCTAGTCAATCTGTCCACGTGCTAGCTGGTCACTCTGTCCACGTGGTAGCTGGTCACTCTGTCCATGTGGTAGCTGGTCACTCTGTCCATGTGGTAGCTGGTCACTCTGTCCATGTGGTAGCTGGTCACTCTGTCCACGTGGTAGCTGGTCACTCTGTCCACGTGGTAGCTAGTCAGTCTGTCCACGTGGTAGCTAGTCAGTCTGTCCACGTGGTAGCTACTCACTCTGTCCACGTGGTAGCTACTCACTCTGTCCATGTGGTAGCTAGTCAGTCTGTCCACGTGGTAGCTAGTCAGTCTGTCCACGTGGTAGCTAGTCAGTCTGTCCACATGGTTGCTAGTCAGTCTGTCCACGTGGTAGCTAGTCAGTCTGTCCACGTGGTAGCTAGTCAGTCTGTCCACGTGGTAGCTAGTCAGTCTGTCCATGTGGTAACTGGTCAGTCTGTCCATGTGGTAGATAGTCAGTCTGTCCACGTGGTAGCTAGTCAGTCTGTCCACGTGGTAGCTAGTCAGTCTGTCCACGTGGTAGCTAGTCAGTCTGTCCACGTGGTAGCTAGTCAGTCTGTCCACGTGGTAGCTAGTCAGTCTGTCCATGTGGTAACTGGTCAGTCTGTCCACGTGGTAGCTAGTCACTCTGTCCATGTGGTAGCTGGTCAGTCTGTCCATGTGGTAGCTGGTCAGTCTGTCCATGTGGTAACTGGTCAGTCTGTCCACGTGGTAGCTAGTCACTCTGTCCACGTGGTAGCTGGTCAGTCTGTCCACGTGGTAGCTAGTCAGTCTGTCCACATGGTAACTGGTCACTCTATCCACGTGGTAGCTAGTCAGTCTGTCCACGTGGTAGCTAGTCAGTCTGTCCACGTGGTAGCTAGTCAGTCTGTCCACGTGGTAGCTAGTCAGTCTGTCCACGTGGTAGCTAGTCACTCTGTCCATGTGGTAGCTGGTCAGTCTGTCCACGTGGTAACTGGTCAGTCTGTCCACGTGGTAGCTAGTCACTCTGTCCACGTGGTAGCTGGTCAGTCTGTCCACGTGGTAGCTGGTCAGTCTGTCCACGTGGTAGCTAGTCAGTCTGTCCATGTGGTAGCTAGTCAGTCTGTCCATGTGGTAGCTAGTCACTCTGTCCATGTGGTAGCTAGTCAGTCTGTCCATGTGGTAACTGGTCAGTCTGTCCATGTGGTATCTAGTCAGTCTGTCCATGTGGTAGCTAGTCACTCTGTCCATGTGGTAGCTAGTCACTCTGTCCATGTGTTAGCTAGTCAGTCTGTCCAAGTGGTAACTGGTCAGTCTGTCCATGTGGTAGCTAGTCACTCTGTCCATGTGGTAGCTAGTCAGTCTGTCCATGTGGTAACTGGTCAGTCTGTCCATGTGGTAGCTAGTCAGTCTGTCCACGTGGTAGCTAGTCACTCTGTCCACGTGGTAGCTAGTCACTCTGTCCATGTGGTAGCTAGTCACTCTGTCCATGTGGTAGCTAGTCAGTCTGTCCATGTGGTAACTGGTCAGTCTGTCCATGTGGTAGCTAGTCACTCTGTCCATGTGGTAGCTAGTCAGTCTGTCCATGTGGTAACTGGTCAGTCTGTCCATGTGGTAGCTAGTCAGTCTGTCCACGTGGTAGCTAGTCACTCTGTCCATGTGGTAGCTGGTCAGTCTGTCCATGTGGTAGCTAGTCACTCTGTCCATGTGGTAGCTGGTCAGTCTGTCCATATGGTAGCTAGTTAGCCTGTCCACGTGGTAGCTAGTCAGTCTGTCCACGTGGTAGCTAGTCAGTCTGTCCACGTGGTAGCTAGTCAGTCTGTCCACGTGGTAGCTAGTCAGTGTGTCCACATGGTAGCTAGTCAGTCTGTCCACGTGGTAGCTAGTCAGTCTGTCCACGTGGTAGCTAGTCAGTCTGTCCACGTGGTAGCTAGTCAGTCTGTCCACGTGGTAGCTAGTCAGTCTGTCCACATGGTAGCTAGTCAGTCTGTCCACGTGGTAGCTAGTCAGTCTGTCCACGTGGTAGCTAGTCAGTCTGTCCACGTGGTAGCTAGTCAGTCTGTCCATGTGGTAACTGGTCAGTCTGTCCATGTGGTAGCTAGTCACTCTGTCCATGCGGTAGCTAGTCAGTCTGTCCATGTGTTAACTGGTCAGTCTGTCCATGTGGTAGCTAGTCAGTCTGTCCACGTGGTAGCTAGTCACTCTGTCCATGTGGTAGCTGGTCAGTCTGTCCATGTGGTAGCTAGTCACTCTGTCCATGTGGGAGCTGGTCAGTCTGTCCATATGGTAGCTAGTCAGTCTGTCCACGTGCTAGCTGGTCACTCTGTCCATGTGGTAGCTAGTCAGTCTGTCCATGTGGTAACTGGTCAGTCTGTCCATGTGGTAGCTAGTCAGTCTGTCCACGTGGTAGCTAGTCACTCTGTCCATGTGGTAGCTGGTCAGTCTGTCCATGTGGTAGCTAGTCACTCTGTCCATGTGGTAGCTGGTCAGTCTGTCCATATGGTAGCTAGTTAGCCTGTCCACGTGGTAGCTAGTCAGTCTGTCCACGTGGTAGCTAGTCAGTCTGTCCACGTGGTAGCTAGTCAGTCTGTCCACGTGGTAGCTAGTCAGTGTGTCCACATGGTAGCTAGTCAGTCTGTCCACGTGGTAGCTAGTCAGTCTGTCCACGTGGTAGCTAGTCAGTCTGTCCACGTGGTAGCTAGTCAGTCTGTCCACGTGGTAGCTAGTCAGTCTGTCCACATGGTAGCTAGTCAGTCTGTCCACGTGGTAGCTAGTCAGTCTGTCCACGTGGTAGCTAGTCAGTCTGTCCACGTGGTAGCTAGTCAGTCTGTCCACGTGGTAGCTAGTCAGTCTGTCCACGTGGTAGCTAGTCAGTCTGTCCATGTGGTAACTGGTCAGTCTGTCCATGTGGTAGCTAGTCACTCTGTCCATGCGGTAGCTAGTCAGTCTGTCCATGTGGTAACTGGTCAGTCTGTCCATGTGGTAGCTAGTCAGTCTGTCCACGTGGTAGCTAGTCACTCTGTCCATGTGGTAGCTGGTCAGTCTGTCCATGTGGTAGCTAGTCACTCTGTCCATGTGGGAGCTGGTCAGTCTGTCCATATGGTAGCTAGTCAATCTGTCCACGTGCTAGCTGGTCACTCTGTCCACGTGGTAGCTGGTCACTCTGTCCATGTGGTAGCTGGTCACTCTGTCCATGTGGTAGCTGGTCACTCTGTCCATGTGGTAGCTGGTCACTCTGTCCACGTGGTAGCTGGTCACTCTGTCCACGTGGTAGCTAGTCAGTCTGTCCACGTGGTAGCTAGTCAGTCTGTCCACGTGGTAGCTACTCACTCTGTCCACGTGGTAGCTACTCACTCTGTCCATGTGGTAGCTAGTCAGTCTGTCCACGTGGTAGCTAGTCAGTCTGTCCACGTGGTAGCTAGTCAGTCTGTCCACATGGTTGCTAGTCAGTCTGTCCACGTGGTAGCTAGTCAGTCTGTCCACGTGGTAGCTAGTCAGTCTGTCCACGTGGTAGCTAGTCAGTCTGTCCATGTGGTAACTGGTCAGTCTGTCCATGTGGTAGATAGTCAGTCTGTCCACGTGGTAGCTAGTCAGTCTGTCCACGTGGTAGCTAGTCAGTCTGTCCACGTGGTAGCTAGTCAGTCTGTCCACGTGGTAGCTAGTCAGTCTGTCCACGTGGTAGCTAGTCAGTCTGTCCACATGGTAGCTAGTCAGTCTGTCCACGTGGTAGCTAGTCAGTCTGTCCACGTGGTAGCTAGTCAGTCTGTCCACGTGGTAGCTAGTCAGTCTGTCCATGTGGTAACTGGTCAGTCTGTCCATGTGGTAGATAGTCAGTCTGTCCACGTGGTAGCTAGTCACTCTGTCCATGTGGTAGCTGGTCAGTCTGTCCATGTGGTAGCTAGTCACTTTGTCCACGTGGTAGCTAGTCAGTCTGTCCATGTGGTAACTGGTCAGTCTGTCCATGTGGTAGCTAGTCAGTCTGTCCACGTGGTAGCTAGTCACTCTGTCCATGTGGTAGCTACCACTCTGTCCATGTGGTAGCTAGTCAGTCTGTCCATGTGGTAACTGGTCAGTCTGTCCATGTGGTAGCTAGTCACTCTGTCCATGTGGTAGCTAGTCAGTCTGTCCATGTGGTAACTGGTCAGTCTGTCCATGTGGTAGCTAGTCAGTCTGTCCACGTGGTAGCTAGTCACTCTGTCCATGTGGTAGCTGGTCAGTCTGTCCATGTGGTAGCTAGTCACTCTGTCCATGTGGTAGCTGGTCAGTCTGTCCATATGGTAGCTAGTTAGCCTGTCCACGTGGTAGCTAGTCAGTCTGTCCACGTGGTAGCTAGTCAGTCTGTCCATGTGGTAGCTAGTCACTCTGTCCATGTGGTAGCTGGTCAGTCTGTCCATGTGGTAGCTAGTCACTCTGTCCATGTGGTAGCTGGTCAGTCTGTCCATATGGTAGCTAGTCAGTCTGTCCACGTGCTAGCTGGTCACTCTGTCCACGTGGTAGCTGGTCACTCTGTCCATGTGGTAGCTGGTCACTCTGTCCATGTGGTAGCTGGTCACTCTGTCCATGTGGTAGCTGGTCAGTCTGTCCATATGGTAGCTAGTCAGTCTGTCCATATGGTAGCTAGTCAGTCTGTCCACGTGGTAGCTAGTCAGTCTGTCCACGTGGTAGCTAGTCAGTCTGTCCACGTGGTAGCTAGTCAGTCTTTCCACGTGGTAGCTAGTCAGTCTGTCCACGTGGTAGCTAGTCAGTCTGTCCACGTGGTAGCTAGTCAGTCTGTCCACGTGGTAGCTAGTCAGTCTCACCATCAGATGTTTAACAGTTATTAATGAGTTTACTTTGTCATGTTTTAAAATGAGGAAAACAACCAAAAACCGTGTTCCCTTTTGTAATGGAATGCTTTGTATGGAAAACCAAGTTGAAGCCAACAAGCAATGTTCTTTTGCCTCTAATAACGGCACACGGTTTTACCACAACAAGACACAACACCCTTCAATGGAAACGGTGGGGAAACAAATCTCTCCAGAAAAAATGATCTGAAATGAAACAGAATAGTTATATTAGAGCAGTGCATCTTCTAAATCGGTTGTGGTAAATTCAAGAACCTCTTCCCACAGTAGGCCTAGAAAATAGCATTTCAGATGCATCCGTTGTGAAGGCCAGTGGAGAAAACATTAGAGCCCTTGTCAATAGGAAGCCCATGGATGTTTAAAAGGACTCGTAAATCTTTTCTGAAAGTGGGTCTCTCTGCGGGACGGTTCCAAGACGCAAATGATTGAGCCTTGGCTTTCACCATCTGGACTGGGGCACCTCTCTTTTTTTAATGTTTCAATCTGTCCCGTCAGGGCGGCAGGGTAGCCTAGTGGTTAGAGTTGAGGGGCGGCAGGGTAGCCTAGTGGTTAGAGTGGAGGGGCGGCAGGGTAGCCTAGTGGTTAGAGTGGAGGGGCGGCAGGGTAGCCTAGTGGTTAGAGTGGAGGGGCGGCAGGGTAGCCTAGTGGTTAGAGTGGAGGGGCGGCAGGGTAGCCTAGTGGTTAGAGTTAAGGGGCAGCAGGGTAGCCTAGTGGTTAGAGTGGAGGGGCGGCAGGGTAGCCTAGTGGTTAGAGTGGAGGGGCGGCAGGGTAGCCTAGTGGTTAGAGTGGAGGGGCGGCAGGGTAGCCTAGTGGTTAGAGTGGAGGGGCGGCAGAGTAGACTAGTGGTTAGAGTGGAGGGGCGGCAGGGTAGCCTAGTGGTTAGAGTGGATGGGAGGCAGGGTAGCCTAGTGGTTAGAGTGGAGGGGCGGCAGGGTAGACTAGTGGTTAGAGTGGAGGGGGGGCAGGGTAGCCTAGTGGTTAGAGTGGAGGGGCGGCAGGGTAGACTAGTGGTTAGAGTGGAGGGGCGGCAGGGTAGCCTAGTGGTTAGAGTGGAGGGGCGGCAGGGTAGACTAGTGGTTAGAGTGGAGGGGCGGCAGGGTAGCCTAGTGGTTAGAGTGGAGGGGTGGCAGGGTAGCCTAGTGGTTAGAGTGGAGGGGCGGCAGGGTAGACTAGTGGTGAGAGTGGAGGGGCAGCAGGGTAGCCTAGTGGTTAGAGTGGAGGGGCGGCAGGGTAGCCTAGTGGTTAGAGTGGAGGGGCGGCAGGCTAGCCTAGTGGTTAGAGTGGAGGGGCGGCAGGGTAGCCTAGTGGTTAGAGTGGAGGGGCGGCAGGGTAGCCTAGTGGTTAGAGTGGAGGGGCGGCAGGGTAGCCTAGTGGTTAGAGTTAAGGGGCAGCAGGGTAGCCTAGTGGTTAGAGTGGACGGGCGGCAGGGTAGCCTAGTGGTTAGAGTGGAGGGGCGGCAGGGTAGCCTAGTGGTTAGAGTGGAGGGGCGGCAGGGTAGCCTAGTGGTTAGAGTGGAGGGGCGGCAGAGTAGACTAGTGGTTAGAGTGGAGGGGCGGCAGGGTAGCCTAGTGGTTAGAGTGGATGGGAGGCAGGGTAGCCTAGTGGTTAGAGTGGAGGGGCGGCAGGGTAGACTAGTGGTTAGAGTGGAGGGGGGGCAGGGTAGCCTAGTGGTTAGAGTGGAGGGGCGGCAGGGTAGACTAGTGGTTAGAGTGGAGGGGCGGCAGGGTAGCCTAGTGGTTAGAGTGGAGGGGCGGCAGGGTAGACTAGTGGTTAGAGTGGAGGGGCGGCAGGGTAGCCTAGTGGTTAGAGTGGAGGGGTGGCAGGGTAGCCTAGTGGTTAGAGTGGAGGGGCGGTAGGGTAGACTAGTGGTTAGAGTGGAGGGGCAGCAGGGTAGCCTAGTGGTTAGAGTGGAGGGGCGGCAGGGTAGCCTAGTGGTTAGAGTGGAGGGGCGGCAGGCTAGCCTAGTGGTTAGAGTGGAGGGGCGGCAGGGTAGCCTAGTGGTTAGAGTGGAGGGGCGGCAGGGTAGCCTAGTGGTTAGAGTGGAGGGGCGGCAGGGTAGCCTAGTGGTTAGAGTTAAGGGGCGGCAGGGTAGCCTAGTGGTTAGAGTTAAGGGGCAGCAGGGTAGCCTAGTGGTTAGAGTGGAGGGGCGGCAGGGTAGCCTAGTGGTTAGAGTGGGGGGGCGGCAGGGTAGCCTAGTGGTTAGAGTGGAGGGGCGGCAGGGTAGCCTAGTGGTTAGAGTGGAGGGGCGGCAGAGTAGACTAGTGGTTAGAGTGGAGGGGCGGCAGGGTAGCCTAGTGGTTAGAGTGGATGGGTGGCAGGGTAGCCTAGTGGTTAGAGTGGAGGGGCGGCAGGGTAGACTAGTGGTTAGAGTGGAGGGGCGGCAGGGTAGCCTAGTGGTTAGAGTGGAGGGGCGGCAGGGTAGACTAGTGGTTAGAGTGGAGGGGCGGCAGGGTAGCCTAGTGGTTAGAGTGGAGGGGTGGCAGGGTAGACTAGTGGTTAGAGTGGAGGGGCGGCAGGGTAGCCTAGTGGTTAGAGTGGAGGGGTGGCAGGGTAGCCTAGTGGTTAGAGTGGAGGGGCGGTAGGGTAGACTAGTGGTTAGATTGGAGGGGCAGCAGGGTAGCCTAGTGGTTAGAGTGGATCGGCGGCAGGGTAGCCTAGTGGTTAGAGTGGAGGGGCGGCAGGGTAGCCTAGTGGTTAGAGTGGAGGGGCGGCAGGGTAGCCTAGTGGTTAGAGTGGAGGGGCGGCAGGGTAGCCTAGTGGTTAGAGTGGAGGGGCGGCAGGGTAGCCTAGTGGTTAGAGTGGAGGGGCGGCAGGGTAGCCTAGTGGTTAGAGTGGAGGGGCGGCAGGGTAGCCTAGTGGTTAGAGTCGAGGGGTGGCAGGGTAGCCTAGTGGTTAGAGTGGAGGGGTGGCAGGGTAGTGGTTAGAGTGGAGTGGAGGGGCGGCAGGGTAGCCTAGTGGTTAGAGTGGAGGGGCGGCAGGGTAGCCTAGTGGTTAGAGTGGAGGGGCGGCAGGGTAGCCTAGTGGTTAGAGTGGAGGGGCGGCAGGGTAGCCTAGTGGTTAGAGTGGAGTGGCGGCAGGGTAGCCTAGTGGTTAGAGTGGAGGGGCAGCAGGGTAGCCTAGTGGTTAGAGTGGAGGGGTGTTAGGGTAGCCTAGTGGTTAGAGTGGAGTGGCGGCAGGGTAGCCTAGTGGTTAGAGTGGAGGGGCGGCAGGGTAGCCTAGTGGTTAGAGTGGAGGGGCGGCAGGGTAGCCTAGTGGTTAGAGTGGAGAGGTGGCAGGGTAGCCTAGTGGTTAGAGTGGAGGGGCGGCAGGGTAGCCTAGTGGTTAGAGTTGGGTGGCGGCAGGGTAGCCTAGTGGTTAGAGTGGAGGGGCGGCCGGGTAGCCTAGTGGTTAGAGTGGAGGGGCGGCAGAGTAGCCTAGTGGTTAGAGCTGAGGGACGGCAGGGTAGCCTAGTGGTTAGAGTGGAGGGGTGGCAGGGTAGCCTAGTGGTTAGAGTGGAGGGGCGGCAGGGTAGCCTAGTGGTTAGAGTGGAGGGGCGGCAGGGTAGCCTAGTGGTTAGAGTGGAGGGGCGGCAGGGTAGCCTAGTGGTTAGAGTGGAGGGGGGGCAGGGTAGCCTAGTGGTTAGAGTGGAGGGGCGGCAGGGTAGCCTAGTGGTTAGAGTGGAGGGGCGGCAGGGTAGCCTAGTGGTTAGAGTGGAGGGGCGGCAGGGTAGCCTAGTGGTTAGAGTGGAGGGGCGGCAGGGTAGCCTAGTGGTTAGAGTGGAGGGGCGGCAGGGTAGCGTAGTGGTTAGAGTGGAGGGGCGGCAGGGTAGCCCAGTGGTTAGAGTGGAGGGGCGGCAGGGTAGCCCACTGGTTAGAGTGGAGGGGCGGCAGGGTAGCCTAGTGGTTAGAGTGGAGGGGCGGCAGGGTAGCCTAGTGGTTAGAGTGGAGGGGCGGCAGGGTAGCCTAGTGGTTAGAGTGGGGTGGCGGCAGGGTAGCCTAGTGGTTAGAGTGGAGGGGCGGCAGGGTAGCCTAGTGGTTAGAGTGGAGGGGCGGCAGGGTAGCCTAGTGGTTCGAGTGGAGTGGCGGCAGGGTAGCCTAGTGGTTAGAGTGGAGGGGCGGCAGGGTAGCCTAGTGGTTAGAGTTGGGTGGTGGCAGGGTAGCCTAGTGGTTAGAGTGGAGGGGCGGCAGGGTAGCCTAGTGGTTAGAGTGGAGAGGCGGCAGGGTAGCCTAGTGGTTAGAGTGGAGGGGCGGCAGGGTAGCCTAGTGGTTAGAGTTGGGTGGCGGCAGGGTAGCCTAGTGGTTAGAGTGGAGGGGCGGCAGGGTAGCCTAGTGGTTAGAGTGGAGGGGCGGCAGGGTAGCCTAGTGGTTAGAGTGGAGGGGTGGCAGGGTAGCCTAGTGGTTAGAGTGGAGGGGCGGCAGGGTAGCCTAGTGGTTAGAGTGGAGGGGCGGCAGGGTAGCCTAGTGGTTAGAGTGGAGGGGCGGCAGGGTAGCCTAGTGGTTAGAGTGGAGGGGCGGCAGGGTAGCCTAGTGGTTAGAGTGGAGTGGCGGCAGGGTAGCCTAGTGGTTAGAGTGGAGGGGCGGCAGGGTAGCCTAGTGGTTAGAGTGGAGGGGCGGCAGGGTAGCCTAGTGGTTAGAGTGGAGGGGCGGCAGGGTAGCCTAGTGGTTAGAGTGGAGGGGTGGCAGGGTAGCCTAGTGGTTAGAGTGTTGGACTAGTAACCGAAAGGTTGCCAGTTCAAATCCCCGAGCTGACAAGGTACAAATCTGTCGTTCTGCCCCTGAACAGGCAGTTAACCCACTGTTCCTAGGCTGTCATTGAAAATAAGAATTTGTTCTTAACTGACTTGCCTAGTTAAATAAAGGTAAAATAAAATAAAATGAAAATATGATGGTAGTGAACATCAGGCGAGAAGAAAATGCCTGTTTAATTGAAAGGTCAGTATGCTTGATTGATATCCTGTCACCTTTTCTAGTTTTGTTACTCTAATCAAATGCTACCAGTAGAATATTAAGGAAAGGGGGGATACCCTAGTCAGTTGTACAACTGAATGCATTCAACTGAAATATTGTCTTCCGCCTTAATTGACAATCCACGTCTTTCCGGCGCCCGGGGAACAATGGGTTAACTGCCTTGTGCAGGGACAGAACGACAGATTTTTACCTTGTCGGCTCAGGGATTTGATCCAGGAACTGTTCGGTTACAGGCCCAATTCTTTAACCACTAGGCCACCTGCTGCCCCATTAGGGCTGGAACCTCGTTATCAGGGGCAACTGGGCGGGTGTGGGTCGACAGGGGCAGAGGTCAGGCCCCCCTCGTTGAAGATAATTCAATCAGGATGGGGTTAATTGAATTAACCCTTACCGCTGTGATTGACTCTACAGCTGAAGTTTTCCGGATTAGTGCAGGTTAAGAGACTGAGCCTGGCAGTTCAGTGGGAGGAAGAGAAAGCACTGGGCATTACTGCTGACCATCGTCCTAAAATGAGAAACGTGATAGAAGTGTGTGTGTGTGTGTGTGTGTGTGAGTGAGTGTGAGAGAGATATAATGATTGATAAACATACAGCTGCCAAAAGAGCTGCCCTTAGTTTTCCTGATTTCATTTAAACCAGCAGCACTTTATAGGCTAAACAAGTGCTTTTTGGCAACACACACATCTATCAAACTAACACATCTCAAGGGGGCTGTTTGGTTGTAAAAAATAAATATAAAATATGCCTGTTTATAATTGGCCAGTTTTTAATTAGGAAGAAAGATTTTTTGTTTTAAAGGACAAAGAACTCTGTACTGACGTGTGTGTGTGTGTGTGTGTGTGTGTATGTGACGTACTTGCATGAAGAAGTCGAGTGTGTGTGTGTGTGTGTGTGTGTAGTGTCACATTTGAGTGTCATTAAGCTAGCAGTAATTGAGTACGGTCGCATGCACACAATAATACAACGATTGTGATTCGTCAGATTAATATTGTAGTTAAATGTAAACGTTTACATGCTTTGCAAGAAGACCGATTTTTCCCTAACAATCCTGTTTCCATGGACACATCTGAAATCAAGCTGCCTGATGGGACTTTGATAAATGCAGAAAATCACCATTCAAAATAGAGGCTTTAACCACGGCAACCATGTTATTTTTGTGAAGCCCCCCCCCCCATCATTGCTAGTTAAGCGTGTTCCTCTTAAGGGGATTGTGTTGGATACTGCTCTGTGGAAGTGAGACTATGTTGCTATCGGTTACGGCCGCTACACTAGACAGCTACACTGTCGGTGAAACATGATGTAGACACAGATGGATTGTCCCCGAAAAATCAGCTCCCTATTCGCTGTGTGTAGTCTTCTACTGGTCCACAGTAGTGTACTATATAGGTAATAGGGCCCTGGTTAACAGTAGTGCACTATATAGGGCCATGGTCAACAGTAGCATACTATATAGGGCTCTGGTCAACAGTAGTGTACTATATAGGGCTCTGGTCAACAGTAGTGTACTATATAGGGCTCTGGTCAACAGTAGTGTACTATATAGAGAACATTTGGGACACAGACATGTGTGTTTGGTGCTAGGCATGGTATGTCGAGTCTTCATGTCTTGTTATGTCGAGTCTTCATGTCTTGCGTGTCGAGTCTTCATGTCTTGTTATGTCCAGTCTTCATGTCTTGTTATGTCGAGTCTTCATGTCTTGTTATGTCGAGTCTTCATGTCTTGTTATGTCGAGTCTTCATGTCTTGCGTGTCGAGTCTTCATGTCTTGTTATGTCGAGTCTTCATGTCTGGTTATGTCGAGTCTTCATGTCTTGTTATGTCGAGTCTTCATGTCTTGCGTGTCGAGTCTTCATGTCTTGTTATGTCGAGTCTTCATGTCTTGTTATGTCGAGTCTTCATGTCTTGCGTGTCGAGTCTTCATGTCTTGTTATGTCGAGTCTTCATGTCTTGCGTGTCGAGTCTTCATGTCTTGTTATGTCGAGTCTTCATGTCTTGCGTGTCGAGTCTTCATGTCTGGTTATGTCGAGTCTTCATGTCTTGTTATGTCGAGTCTTCATGTCTGGTTATGTCGAGTCTTCATGTCTGGTTATGTCGAGTCTTCATGTCTTGCGTGTCGAGTCTTCATGTCTGGCGTGTCGAGTCTTCATGTCTGGTTATGTCGACTCTTCATGTCTGGTTATGTCGAGTCTTCATGTCTGGTTATGTCGAGTCTTCATGTCTTGCGTGTCGAGTCTTCATATCTTGTTATGTCGAGTCTTCATGTCTTGTTATGTCGAGTCTTCATGTCTTGTTATGTCGAGTCTTCATGTCTGGTTATGTCGAGTCTTCATGTCTTGTTATGTCGAGTCTTCATGTCTTGTTATGTCGAGTCTTCATGTCTGGTTATGTCGAGTCTTCATGTCTTGCGTGTCGAGTCTTCATGTCTGGTTATGTTGAGTCTTCATGTCTGGTTATGTCGAGTCTTCATGTCTGGTTATGTCGAGTCTTCATGTCTGGTTATGTCGAGTCTTCATGTCTTGTTATGTCGAGTCTTCATGTCTGGTTATGTCGAGTCTTCATGTCTGGTTATGTCGAGTCTTCATGTCTGGTTATGTCGAGTCTTCATGTCTTGCGTGTCGAGTCTTCATGTCTGGTTATGTCGAGTCTTCATGTCTGGTTATGTCGAGTCTTCATGTCTGGTTATGTCGAGTCTTCATGTCTTGTTATGTCGAGTCTTCATGTCTTGTTATGTCGAGTCTTCATGTCTTGTAATGTCGAGTCTTCATGTCTGGTTATGTCGAGTCTTCATGTCTTGCGTGTCGAGTCTTCATGTCTTGTTATGTCGAGTCTTCATGTCTGGTTATGTTGAGTCTTCATGTCTGGTTATGTCGAGTCTTCATGTCTTGTTATGTCGAGTCTTCATGTCTGGTTATGTCGAGTCTTCATGTCTGGTTATGTCGAGTCTTCATGTCTTGCTTGTCGAGTCTTCATATCTTGTTATGTCGAGTCTTCATGTCTTGTTATGTCGAGTCTTCATGTCTTGTTATGTCGAGTCTTCATGTCTGGTTATGTCGAGTCTTCATGTCTTGTTATGTCGAGTCTTCATGTCTTGTTATGTCGAGTCTTCATGTCTGGTTATGTCGAGTCTTCATGTCTTGCGTGTCGAGTCTTCATGTCTGGTTATGTTGAGTCTTCATGTCTGGTTATGTCGAGTCTTCATGTCTGGTTATGTCGAGTCTTCATGTCTTGTTATGTCGAGTCTTCATGTCTGGTTATGTCGAGTCTTCATGTCTGGTTATGTCGAGTCTTCATGTCTGGTTATGTCGAGTCTTCATGTCTTGCGTTTTGAGTCTTCATGTCTGGTTATGTCGAGTCTTCATGTCTGGTTATGTCGAGTCTTCATGTCTGGTTATGTCGAGTCTTCATGTCTTGTTATGTCGAGTCTTCATGTCTTGTTATGTCGAGTCTTCATGTCTTGTAATGTCGAGTCTTCATGTCTGGTTATGTCGAGTCTTCATGTCTTGTTATGTCGAGTCTTCATGTCTTGTTATGTCGAGTCTTCATGTCTGGTTATGTCGAGTCTTCATGTCTTGTTATGTCGAGTCTTCATGTCTTGTTATGTCGAGTCTTCATGTCTGGTTATGTCGAGTCTTCATGTCTTGCGTGTCGAGTCTTCATGTCTGGTTATGTTGAGTCTTCATGTCTGGTTATGTCGAGTCTTCATGTCTGGTTATGTCGAGTCTTCATGTCTGGTTATGTCGAGTCTTCATGTCTTGTTATGTCGAGTCTTCATGTCTGGTTATGTCGAGTCTTCATGTCTGGTTATGTCGAGTCTTCATGTCTGGTTATGTCGAGTCTTCATGTCTTGCGTGTCGAGTCTTCATGTCTGGTTATGTCGAGTCTTCATGTCTGGTTATGTCGAGTCTTCATGTCTGGTTATGTCGAGTCTTCATGTCTTGTTATGTCGAGTCTTCATGTCTTGTTATGTCGAGTCTTCATGTCTTGTAATGTCGAGTCTTCATGTCTGGTTATGTCGAGTCTTCATGTCTTGCGTGTCGAGTCTTCATGTCTTGTTATGTCGAGTCTTCATGTCTGGTTATGTTGAGTCTTCATGTCTGGTTATGTCGAGTCTTCATGTCTTGTTATGTCGAGTCTTCATGTCTTGCGTGTCGAGTCTTCATGTCTGGTTATGTTGAGTCTTCATGTCTGGTTATGTCGAGTCTTCATGTCTGGCGTGTCGAGTCTTCATGTCTGGTTATGTCGAGTCTTCATGTCTGGTTATGTCGAGTCTTCATGTCTGGTTATGTCGAGTCTTCATGTCTTGCGTGTCGAGTCTTCATATCTTGTTATGTCGAGTCTTCATGTCTTGTTATGTCGAGTCTTCATGTCTTGTTATGTCGAGTCTTCATGTCTGGTTATGTCGAGTCTTCATGTCTTGTTATGTCGAGTCTTCATGTCTTGTTATGTCGAGTCTTCATGTCTGGTTATGTCGAGTCTTCATGTCTTGCGTGTCGAGTCTTCATGTCTGGTTATGTTGAGTCTTCATGTCTGGTTATGTCGAGTCTTCATGTCTGGTTATGTCGAGTCTTCATGTCTTGTTATGTCGAGTCTTCATGTCTGGTTATGTCGAGTCTTCATGTCTGGTTATGTCGAGTCTTCATGTCTGGTTATGTCGAGTCTTCATGTCTTGCGTTTTGAGTCTTCATGTCTGGTTATGTCGAGTCTTCATGTCTGGTTATGTCGAGTCTTCATGTCTGGTTATGTCGAGTCTTCATGTCTTGTTATGTCGAGTCTTCATGTCTTGTTATGTCGAGTCTTCATGTCTTGTAATGTCGAGTCTTCATGTCTGGTTATGTCGAGTCTTCATGTCTTGCGTGTCGAGTCTTCATGTCTTGTTATGTCGAGTCTTCATGTCTGGTTATGTTGAGTCTTCATGTCTGGTTATGTCGAGTCTTCATGTCTGGTTATGTCGAGTCTTCATGTCTTGTTATGTCGAGTCTTCATGTCTTGCGTGTCGAGTCTTCATGTCTGGTTATGTTGAGTCTTCATGTCTGGTTATGTCGAGTCTTCATGTCTTGCGTGTCGAGTCGGGCATTTTTCTGCTATTGTACATTACGATAAATCACCTATAGGTCATTACTACTGGAATGTGAAGTGTGAAAGTAAGTACGTTTGCTAAAATGTGTGATTTGTTGATGGGACAATTGATAACTATAACATTTTGAAATTAGTAGTAGTTTCAAGGGTCATATACAAAATTACATTGGTGCTTACTAATGTTATAAACGTATCATTCTGTTTATTGTTATTGTTATTGTTATAATTCAGTGAATTTAACATGATATGAATTTTGGTCCATTGCGTTCAGCTTTAGAATAGGGTTTCCATTTGAGATCCAAATGAACTCGTCTTTTCCCATCTCTACCAAAAAAGAGTCCAGTGAATTTCTATCTCACCTATTCAAACTGAAACCCTCCCTCATTTATTTAGTTGAACTCATCTCAAGAGGTTCAAAGTCTCTTCAATCAGTTTCGAAAGTATTTGGGTTCTGTATGACCTTTAAACCGGTTATTATCCTGGCTGGGTTCTGTATGACCTCTAAACCTGTTATTATCCTGGCTGGGTTCTGTATGACCTCTAAACTTGTTATTATCCTGGCTGGGTTCTGTATGACCTCTAAACTTGTTATTATCCTGGCTGGGTTCTGTATGACCTCTAAACTTGTTATTATCCTGGCTGGGTTCTGTATGACCTTTAAACCGGTTATTATCCTGGCTGGGTTCTGTATGACCTCTAAACCTGTTATTATCCTGGCTGGGTTCTGTATGACCTCTAAACCTGTTATTATCGTGGCTGGGTTCTGTATGACCTCTAAACCGGTTATTATCCTGGCTGGGTTCTGTATGACCTCTAAACCGGTTATTATCCTGGCTGGGTTCTGTATGACCTCTAAACCTGTTATTATCCTGGCTGGGTTCTGTATGACCTCTAAACCGGTTATTATCCTGGCTGGGTTCTGTATGACCTCTAAACCTGTTATTATCCTGGCTGGGTTCTGTATGACCTCTAAACCGGTTATTATCCTGGCTGGGTTCTGTATGACCTCTAAACCTGTTATTATCCTGGCTGGGTTCTGTATGACCTCTAAACTTGTTATTATCCTGGCTGGGTTCTGTATGACCTCTAAACTTGTTATTATCCTGGCTGGGTTCTGTATGACCTCTAAACTTGTTATTATCCTGGCTGGGTTCTGTATGACCTCTAAACTTGTTATTATCCTGGCTGGGTTCTGTATGACCTCTAAACCGGTTATTATCCTGGCTGGGTTCTGTATGACCTCTAAACCTGTTATTATCCTGGCTGGGCTCTGTATGACCTCTAAACCTGTTATTATCCTGGCTGGGTTCTCCTGATTATCAAGCCAAATTAAGTGTCTGCTATTATCACTTGGCCAGCTTCACAAGGTGAAATAAATTAAAACATCAATTCTCAAGTCCAGCTTCTAGAAGCACTGTGTTTGTTGTTGTTGTTGTTGTTGATGGAATCATAGCAGAACTTAGGAAACTCTGACCATCAATGTAACTGAAATGAACTGGATTTCCTCATTTGGTATCTAAAAGTGTTTAGCTGTAGCTAGATAGCAGCCAGACTGTTCTAGACGCAATCTGGTTAGTACAGTAGCTGGGCTATAATGGCACCTTTCAGTAGAAGCTGGGCTATAACGGTAGACATCAGCACCTTTCAGTAGAAGCTGGGCTATAACGGTAGACATCAGCACCTTTCAGTAGAAGCTGGACTATAATGGTAGACATCAGCACCTTTCAGTAGAAGCTGGACTATAATGGTAGACATCAGCACCTTTCAGTAGAAGCTGGACTATAATGGTAGACATCAGCACCTTTCAGTAGAAGCTGGGCTATAATGGTAGACATCAGCACCTTTCAGTAGAAGCTGGGCTATAATGGTAGACATCAGCACCTTTCAGTAGAAGCTGGGCTATAATGGTAGACATCAGCACCTTTCAGTAGAAGCTGGACTATAATGGTAGACATCAGCACCTTTCAGTAGAAGCTGGGCTATAATGGTAGACATCAGCACCTTTCAGTAGAAGCTGGGCTATAATGGTAGACATCAGCACCTTTCAGTAGAAGCTGGGCTATAATGGTAGACATCAGCACCTTTCAGTAGAAGCTGGACTATAATTGCACCTTTCAGTAGAAGCTGGACTATAATGGTAGACATCAGCACCTTTCAGTAGAAGCTGGACTATAATGGCACCTTTCAGTAGAAGCTGGACTATAATGGTAGACATCAGCACCTTTCAGTAGAAGCTGGACTATAATGGTAGACATCAGCACCTTTCAGTAGAAGCTGGACAACAATGGTAGACATCAGCACCTTTCAGTAGAGGCTGGGCTATAATGGTAGACATCAGCACCTTTCAGTAGAAGCTGGACTATAATGGTAGACATTAGCACCTTTCAGTAGAAGCTGGACTATAATGGTAGACATCAGCACCTTTCAGTAGAAGCTGGGCTATAATGGCAACTTTCAGTAGAAGCTGGACTATAATGGTAGACATCAGCACCTTTCAGTAGAAGCTGGACTATAATGGTAGACATCAGCACCTTTCAGTAGAAGCTGGGCTATAAATGGCACCTTTCAGTAGAAGCTGGACTATAATGGTAGACATCAGCACCTTTCATTAGAAGCTGGGCTATAATGGTAGATATCAGTACTTTTCAGTAGAAGCTGGGCTATAATGTTAGACATCAGCACCTTTCAGTAGAAGCTGGACTATAATGGTAGACATCAGCACCGTTCAGTAGAAGCTGGACTATAATGGTAGACATCAGCACCTTTCAGTAGAAGCTGGACTATAATGGTAGACATCAGCACCTTTCAGTAGAAGCTGGACTATAATGGTAGACATCAGCACCTTTCAGTAGAAGCTGGACTATAATGGTAGACATCAGCACCTTTCAGTAGAAGCTGGGCTATAATGCTAGACATCAGCACCTTTCAGTAGAATCTGGGCTATAATGGTAGACATCAGCACCTTTCAGTAGAAGCTGGGCTATAATGGTAGACGTCAACACCTTTCAGTAGAAGCTGGGCTATAATGGTAGACATCAGCACCTTTCAGTAGAAGCTGGGCTATAATGGTAGACATCAGCACCTTTCAGTAGAAGCTGGGCTATAATGGTAGACATCAGCACCTTTCAGTAGAAGCTGGACTATAATGGTAGACATCAGCACCTTTCAGTAGAAGAACACTGTGCTTTTGGAGGGTAGCAGCGTTGAGCCTTGAACGAGACTGTTAACCCACTGTTCCCCTGAACAAGGCAGTTAACCCACTGTTCCTCTGAACAAGGCAGTTAACCCACTGTTCCCCTGAACAAGGCAGTTAACCCACTGTTCCCCTGAACAAGGCAGTTAACCCACTGTTCCCCTGAACAAGGCAGTTTAACCCACTGTTCCCCTGAACAATGCAGTTTAACCCACTGTTCCCCTGAACAAGGCAGTTAACCCACTGTTCCCCTGAACAAGGCAGTTAACCCACTGTTCCCCTGAACAAGGCAGTTAACCCACTGTTCCCCTGAACAAGGCAGTTAACCCACTGTTCCTCTGAACAAGGCAGTTAACCCACTGTTCCTCTGAACAAGGCAGTTAACCCACTGTTCCACTGAACAAGGCAGTTTAACCCACTGTTCCCCTGAACAAGGCAGTTAACCCACTGTTCCCCTGAACGAGGCAGTTAACCCACCGTTCCCCTGAACGAGGCAGTTAACCCACCGTTCCCCTGAGCGAGGCAGTTAACCTACCGTTCCCCTGAACAAGGCAGTTAACCCACTGTTCCCCTGAACAATGCAGTTAACCCACTGTTCCCCTGAACAAGGCAGTTAACCCACTGTTCCCCTGAACAAGGCAGTTAACCCACTGTTCCCCTGAACAAGGCAGTTAACCCACTGTTCCCCTGAACAAGGCAGTTAACCCACTGTTCCCCGGGGCGCCGAAGACGTGGGATGTCGAATTTTAAGGCAGCCCTACCCTCTCTGCACCTCTCTGATTCAGAGGTGTTGGGTTAAATGAGGAAGACACGTTTCGGTTTCAAGACATTCCGTAGTACAACTGACTAGGTGTTTTCATGTGTTGTTGCTGTCTTGCTATGTTGTCGTCTTAGGTCTCTCTTTATGTCGTGTTGTGTCTCTTGTCGTGATGTGTGTGTGTGTTGTCCTATATTTATATAGTTGTTATTTTTAATTCCCGTCCCCCCAGGAGACCGTCCTTGTAAATATGAATTAGGTCTTAACTGACTTGCCGAGTTAAATTTAAAGGTTCAATATAAATAAATAGGTATCCTCCTTCCCTTTTACTGCCATTGCTAATTATGGTGCAAACCATATGCTTCTGCTGTGCCTATCCCTCTCTCTCTCTGGCCTTCTCTCTTCTTTCCCTCTCCCATCTCTCCTCTCCCCTCTCTCTCTGGCCTTCTCTCTTCTTTCCCTCTCCCATCTCTCCTCTCCCCCCTCTCTCTGGCCTTCTCTCTTCTTTCCCTCTCCCATCTCTCCTCTCCCCCCTCTCTCTGGCCTTCTCTCTTCTTTCCCTCTCCCCTCTCTCCTCTCCCCTCTCTCTCTGGCCTTCTCTCTTCTTTCCCTCTCCCCTCTCTCCTCTCCCCTCTCTCTCTGGCCTTCTCTCTTCTTTCCCTCTCCCATCTCTCCTCTCCCCCCTCTCTCTGGCCTTCTTTCTTCTTTCCCTCTCCCCTCTCTCCTCTCCCCTCTCTCTCTGGCCTTCTCTCTTCTTTCCCTCTCCCATCTCTCCTCTCCCCTCTCTCTCTGGCCTTCTCTCTTCTTTCCCTCTCCCATCTCTCCTCTCCCCCCTCTCTCTGGCCTTCTTTCTTCTTTCCCTCTCCCCTCTCTCCTCTCCCCTCTCTCTCTGGCCTTCTCTCTTCTTTCCCTCTCCCATCTCTCCTCTCCCCTCTCTCTCTGGCCTTCTCTCTTCTTTCCCTCTCCCATCTCTCCTCTCCCCCCTCTCTCTGGCCTTCTTTCTTCTTTCCCTCTCCCCTCTCTCCTCTCCCCTCTCTCTCTGGCCTTCTCTCTTCTTTCCCTCTCCCATCTCTCCTCTCCCCTCTCTCTCTGGCCTTCTCTCTTCTTTCCCTCTCCCATCTCTCCTCTCCCCTCTCTCAAGCTCGCCAGCTGTTTCCCTCTACGCAGGAGACAAGTATTATAATGTGAATGATAATATGAGTTTCAGTGGGTAATAAACTGATTCGCCCAGCTCTACTGGGGAACCGCTCATTCGCCCAGCTCTACTTGGGAACCGCTGATTCGCCCAGCTCTACTGGGGAACCGCTGATTCGCCCAGCTCTACTGGGTAATAAACTGATTCGCCCAGCTCTACTGGGGAACCGCTGATTCGCCCAGCTCTACTGTGGAACCGCTGATTCGC
>NC_092166.1:85123353-85133353 GCF_045791955.1 Oncorhynchus clarkii lewisi | reverse complement strand
AATGTCCCAGAGACAGCCGTGCCGCCATTTTAAAATCTGACAATGTCCCAGAGACAGCCGTGCCTCCATTTTAAAATCTGACAATGTCCCAGAGACAGCCGTGCCTCCATTTTAAAATCTGACAATGTCCCAGAGACAGCCGTGCCTCCATTTTAAAATCTGACAATGTCCCAGAGACAGCCGTGCCTCCATTTTAAAATCTGACAATGTCCCAGAGACAGCCGTGCCTCCATTTTAAAATCTGACAATGTCCCAGAGACAGCCGTGCCGCCATTTTAAAATCTGACAATGTCCCAGAGACAGCCGTGCCGCCATTTTAAAATCTGACAATGTCCCAGAGACAGCCGTGCCGCCATTTTAAAATCTGACAATGTCCCAGAGACAGCCGTGCCTCCATTTTAAAATCAACCAAAAAAATGTGACTTTGATGAAAAAAAAAAATATATAAAAAAATCTAACTACATAACAACATAATGTTAATTTTACTTGAATGGTACATCTCTTAAGTGGGTAAATGAAGATGGCACAGGACTACCCACAATACAGCTGAATGCTTATTCAATAGGAGTGTGTGCATGGAGTTATTGAGCTGGTTTTGGCTGACCAGAGGAGTCTGTTAGTCATCTGTAGCACCATAATCTGTTGGGATTCCATTTGGGACTTCTATTAGCCTACTGATCAACAACATTTACATCGAAGCGTCACTCCAGCAGGTCACGCCTGCACGGAAAGGACATCATAGAGGCACTGCTGTTAGTTTGACCATGTAAAATAACATCTATTCAATGCGAATGGGTCCAACGTAACGTCATGATTTGTGATCACAGATGCTTATGAAACAGGGCTAACACCACTCCCTCTTTCTGCTATGGGTTGCACCGTTCCGCCTGCCGTGGCTATTGATCCGGGTGGGGTTTTCCTGAACTCCCTCTTTCTGCTATGGGTTGCACCGTTCCGCCTGCCATGGCTATTGATCCGGGTGGGGTTTTCCTGAACTCCCTCTTTCTGCTATGGGTTGCACAGTTCCGCCTGCCATGGCTATTGATCCGGGTGGGGTTTTCCTGAACTCCCTCTTTCTGCTATGGGTTTCACCGTTCCGCCTGCCATGGCTATTGATCCGGGTGGGGTTTTCCTGAACTCCCTCTTTCTGCTATGGGTTGCACAGTTCCGCCTGCCATGGCTATTGATCCGGGTGGGGTTTTCCTGAACTCCCTCTTTCTGCTATGGGTTGCACAGTTCCGCCTGCCATGGCTATTGATCCGGGTGGGGTTTTCCTGAACTCCCTCTTTCTGCTATGGTTTGCACAGTTCCGCCTGCCATGGCTATTGATCCGGGTGGGGTTTTCCTGAACTCCCTCTTTCTGCTATGGGTTGCACAGTTCCGCCTGCCATGGCTATTGATCCGGGTGGGGTTTTCCTGAACTCCCTCTTTCTGCTATGGGTTGCACAGTTCCGCTTGCCATGGCTATTGATCCGGGTGGGGTTTTCCTGAACTCCCTCTTTCTGCTATGGGTTGCACCGTTCCGCCTGCCATGGCTATTGATCCGGGTGGGGTTTTCCTGAACTCCCTCTTTCTGCTATGGGTTGCACAGTTCCGCCTGCCATGGCTATTGATCCGGGTGGGGTTTTCCTGAACTCCCTCTTTCTGCTATGGGTTGCACCGTTCCGCCTGCCATGGCTATTGATCCGGGTGGGGTTTTCCTGAACTCCCTCTTTCTGCTATGGGTTGCACCGTTCCGCCTGCCATGGCTATTGATCCGGGTGGGGTTTTCCTGAACTCCCTCTTTCTGCTATGGGTTGCACAGTTCCGCCTGCCATGGCTATTGATCCGGGTGGGGTTTTCCTGAACTCCCTCTTTCTGCTATGGGTTGCACCGTTCCGCCTGCCATGGCTATTGATCCGGGTGGGGTTTTCCTGAACTCCCTCTTTCTGCTATGGGTTGCACCGTTCCGCCTGCCATGGCTATTGATCCGGGTGGGGTTTTCCTGAACTCCCTCTTTCTGCCAAGGGTTGCACAGTTCCGCCTGCCATGGCTATTGATCCGGGTGGGGTTTTCCTGAACTCCCTCTTTCTGCTATGGGTTGCACCGTTCCGCCTGCCATGGCTATTGATCCGGGTGGGGTTTTCCTGAACTCCCTCTTTCTGCTATGGGTTGCACAGTTCCGCCTGCCATGGCTATTGATCCGGGTGGGGTTTTCCTGAACTCCCTCTTTCTGCTATGGGTTGCACCGTTCCGCCTGCCATGGCTATTGATCCGGGTGGGGTTTTCCTGAACTCCCTCTTTCTGCTATGGGTTGCACAGTTCCGCCTGCCATGGCTATTGATCCGGGTGGGGTTTTCCTGAACTCCCTCTTTCTGCTATGGGTTGCACCGTTCCGCCTGCCATGGCTATTGATCCGGGTGGGGTTTTCCTGAACTCCCTCTTTCTGCTATGGGTTGCACCGTTCCGCCTGCCATGGCTATTGATCCGGGTGGGGTTTTCCTGAACTCCCTCTTTCTGCTATGGGTTGCACAGTTCCGCCTGCCATGGCTATTGATCCGGGTGGGGTTTTCCTGAACTCCCTCTTTCTGCTATGGGTTGCACCGTTCCGCCTGCCATGGCTATTGATCCGGGTGGGGTTTTCCTGAACTCCCTCTTTCTGCTATGGGTTGCACAGTTCCGCCTGCCATGGCTATTGATCCGGGTGGGGTTTTCCTGAACTCCTCCGTCCCATTCTCGCCCTCTCTCTTCTCAGAATGTAATAGTGCTGTGTAGTTTCCCTCTCTCAGACCACTCCCCTTCACCGCAATACTTCTCCCTTGTGTGTGTGTGTGTGTGTGTGTGTTGCTCTCGCTTGGGATAACCCCAGCATGATGGCCCAGCCAGGGGAGAGAGGGGGGGGGGGGAGTGCAAGGGAAGAGGGGGGAGATGGCAAAGGGCCACGTTTTCGACTGCTCCTACAGTTTTTCTTCTGTACTGCAGGTAAGGCCCATAATGCCCGGCCCATAATGCCCGGCCCATAAAGACCATTCTGACACATAGACACTTTCCTCACCACCTGGAGATATAGACGGTCCATGACTCCTGGAGATATAGACGGTCCATGACTCCTGGAGATATAGACGGTCCATGACTCCTGGAGATATAGACGGTCCATGACTCCTGGAGATATAGACGGTCCATGATCCTGACGGTCCATGACTCCTGGAGATATAGACGGTCCGTGACTCCTGACGGTCCATGACTCCTGACGGTCCATGACTCCTGGAGATATAGACGGTCCATGACTCCTGACAGTCCATGACTCCTGACGGTCCATGACTCCTGGAGATATAGACGGTCCATGACTCCTGACGGTCCATGACTCCTGGAGATATAGACGGTCCATGACTCCTGCAGATATAGACGGTCCATGACTCCTGACGGTCCATGACTCCTGGAGATATAGACGGTCCATGACTCCTGACGGTCCATGACTCCTGGAGATATAGACGGTCCATGACTCCTGGAGATATAGACGGTCCATGACTCCTGACGGTCCATGACTCCTGGAGATATAGACGGTCCATGACTCCTGACGGTCCATGACTCCTGGAGATATAGACGGTCCATGACTCCTGCAGATATAGACGGTCCATTACTCCTGGAGATATAGACGGTCCATGACTCCTGGAGATATAGGCGGTCCATGATCCTGACGGTCCATGACTCCTGGAGATATAGACGGTCCGTGACTCCTGACGGTCCATGACTCCTGACGGTCCATGACTCCTGGAGATATAGACGGTCCATGACTCCTGGAGATATAGACGGTCCATGACTCCTGACGGTCAATGACTCCTGGAGATATAGATGGTCCATGACTCCTGGAGATTTAGACGGTCAATGACTCCTGGAGATATAGACGGTCCATGACTCCTGACGGTCCATGACTCCTGACGGTCCGTGACTCCTGGAGATATAGACGGTCCCTGACTCCTGGAGAATAGACGGTCCATGACTCCTGGAGATATAGACGGTCCATGACTCCTGACGGTCCATGACTCCTGGTGGTCCATGACTCCTGACGGTCCATGACTCCTGACGGTCCATGACTCCTGGAGATATAGACGGTCCATGACTACTGACGGTCCATGACTCCTGGTGATATAGACGGTCCATGACTCCTGGAGATATAGACGGTCCATGACTCCTGGAGATATAGACGGTCCGTGACTCCTGACGGTCCATGACTCCTGGATGTCCATGACTCCTGGAGATATAGACGTCCATGATCCTGACGGTCCATGACTCCTGGAGATATAGACGGTCCGTGACTCCTGACGGTCCATGACTCCTGGATGTCCATGACTCCTGGAGATATAGACGGTCCATGACTCCTGGAGATATAGACGGTCCATGACTCCTGACGGTCCATGACTCCTGACGGTCCATGACTCCTGACGGTCAATGACTCCTGGAGATATAGACGGTCCATGACTCCTGGAGATATAGACGGTCCATGACTCCTGGAGATATAGACGGTCCATGATCTTGACGGTCCATGACTCCTGGAGATATAGACGGTCCGTGACTCCTGACGGTCCATGACTCCTGACAGTCCATGACTCCTGGAGATATAGACGGTCCATGACTCCTGGAGATATAGAGAGTCCATGACTCCTGGAGATATAGACGGTCCATGACTCCTGACGGTCAATGACTCCTGGAGATATAGATGGTCCATGACTCCTGGAGATTTAGACGGTCAATGACTCCTGGAGATATAGACGGTCCATGACTCCTGACGGTCCATGACTCCTGACGGTCCATGACTCCTGATGGTCCATGACTCCTGGAGATATAGACGGTCCATGACTCCTGGAGATATAGACGGTCCATGACTCCTGACGGTCCATGACTCCTGGAGATATAGACTGTCCATGACTCCTGCAGATATAGACGGTCCATGACTCCTGGAGATATAGACGGTCCATGACTCCTGGAGATATAGACGGTCCATTACTCCTGGAGATATAGACGGTCCATGATCCTGACGGTCCATGATCCTGACGGTCCATGACTCCTGACGGTCAATGACTCCTGGAGATATAGACGGTCCATGACTCCTGGAGATATAGACGGTCCATGACTCCTGGAGATATAGACGGTCCATGATCTTGACGGTCCATGACTCCTGGAGATATAGACGGTCCGTGACTCCTGACGGTCCATGACTCCTGACAGTCCATGACTCCTGGAGATATAGACGGTCCATGACTCCTGGAGATATAGAGAGTCCATGACTCCTGGAGATATAGACGGTCCATGACTCCTGACGGTCAATGACTCCTGGAGATATAGATGGTCCATGACTCCTGGAGATTTAGACGGTCAATGACTCCTGGAGATATAGACGGTCCATGACTCCTGACGGTCCATGACTCCTGACGGTCCATGACTCCTGATGGTCCATGACTCCTGGAGATATAGACGGTCCATGACTCCTGGAGATATAGACGGTCCATGACTCCTGACGGTCCATGACTCCTGGAGATATAGACTGTCCATGACTCCTGCAGATATAGACGGTCCATGACTCCTGGAGATATAGACGGTCCATGACTCCTGGAGATATAGACGGTCCATTACTCCTGGAGATATAGACGGTCCATGATCCTGACGGTCCATGATCCTGACGGTCCATTACTCCTGGAGATATAGACGGTCCATGACTCCTGACGGTCCATGACTCCTGGTGGTCCATGACTCCTGGAGATATAGACGTCCATGATCCTGACGGTCCATGACTCCTGGAGATATAGACGGTCCATGACTCCTGACGGTCCATGACTCCTGGAGATATAGACGGTCCATGACTCCTGCAGATATAGACGGTCCATTACTCCTGGCGATATAGACGGTGCATGACTCCTGGAGATATAGACGGTCCATGACTCCTGGAGATATAGACGGTCCATGACTCCTGGAGATATAGACGGTCCATGACTCCTGACGGTCCATGACTCCTGGAGATATAGACGGTCCATGACTACTGACGGTCCATGACTCCTGGAGATATAGACGGTCCATGACTCCTGGAGATATAGACGGTCCATGACTCCTGGAGATATAGACGGTCCATGACTACTGACGGTCCATGACTCCTGGAGATATAGACGGTCCGTGACTCCTGATGGTCCATGACTCCTGGAGATATAGACGGTCCATGACTCCTGGAGATATAGACGGTCCGTGACTCCTGGAGATATAGACGGTCCATGACTACTGACGGTCCATGACTCCTGGAGATATAGACGGTCAATGACTCCTGGAGATATAGACGGTCCGCGACTCCTGGAGATATAGACGGTCCATGACTCCTGGAGATATAGACGGTCAATGACTCCTGGAGATATAGACGGTCCGCGACTCCTGGAGATATAGACGGTCCATGACTACTGACGGTCCATGACTCCTGGAGATATAGACGGTCCATGAGTATATTACCTTGAAAACAACGCGCAGACATTTTGGACTCAGTCTCCACTTCTTATTATACCTCCGTGAGAGAGGGGGGGGGGGTCCTCCTCCAAAGAGCTTTGACAGGGAGGTATGGAATTAAGGTAACAACAAGGAGGAAGGAAGCAAGGATTTGGTGTCTGTTTTGAGACAGAGACATGTGCCCTGAGCTATAGAGTCGGTGCAGTAGTTATCTCTGTCTGACCATTCTGCAGCTCTATTCTCACCAGCAAGGGGTGAGAGGAAGAGCGAGTAGGGGGTAGTGGGGGGGAAGTCAGCCAGATGTGAGAGCTAAGTCATGGACACAATCGGTGCAGTAGTTGTCCAGTAGCCAGCCATTTAGTCAGCCCGCCAGCCGCTTAGTCAGGCAGCCAGTCAGTCAGACAGATATTTAGTCAGCCAGCCAGTCGTTTAGTCAGGCAGCCAGTCAGTCAGACCGATATTTAGTCAGCCAGCCAGCCATTTAGTCAGCCAGCCAGCCATTTAGTCAGGCAGCCAGTCAGTCAGACATATATTTAGTCAGCCCGCCAGCCGTTTAGTCAGCCAGCCAGTCAGACAGATATTTAGTCAGCCAGCAAGCCATTTAGTCAGCCAGCAAGCCATTTAGTCAGTCAGCAAGTCAGCCAGTCAGTTAGTCAGTCAGCCAGATATTTAGTCAGCCAGCCAGCCATTTAGTCAGCCAGCAAGCCATTTAGTCAGTCAGCCAGTCAGTCAGCCAGATATTTAGTCAGCCAGCCAGCCATTTAGTCAGTCAGCCAGATATTTAGTCAGCCCGCCAGCCATTTAGTCAGCCAGCCAGTCAGTCAGCCAGATATTTAGTCAGCCAGCCAGCCAGTCAGTTAGTCAGTCAGCCAGATATTTAGTCAGCCAGCCAGCCATTTAGTCAGTCAGCCAGTCAGTCAGCCAGATATTTAGTCAGCCAGCCAGCCATTTAGTCAGTCAGCCAGATATTTAGTCAGCCCGCCAGCCATTTAGTCAGCCAGCCAGATATTTAGTCAGCCAGCCAGCCATTTAGTCAGTCAGCCAGATATTTAGTCAGCCAGCCAGTCAGTCAGCCAGATATTTAGTCAGCCAGCCAGCCATTTAGCCAGCCAGTTAGTCAGTCAGTTATTCAAACATGAGAGCTGAGACATACAGAGGATCAGTGTTGTTTTCAGCAGCCAGCTAGGAAGGGCATCCCTGGGGAAATCCTTGTTCTGCTCTACCACGAACAGGATGGGAGGGGTGTGGAGAGAGGAGAGGGAGAGGGCGTGATAGGGGTAGAAACAGTGTGTGTGGGAGGAGCAGGGATATTTGGATGAAGATGTTTTTGTTTGTGATAGAAAACAGAAGCACAAAGAAAGAGGGCTTTCTGTGTTGTCGGCCTGAGGCAGGGCTTTCTATGTTGTCGGCCTGAGGCAGGGCTTTCTATGTTGTTGGCCTGAGGCAGGGCTTTCTGTGTTGTTGGCCTGAGGCAGGGCTTTCTGTGTTGTCGGCCTGAGGCAGGGCTTTCTGTGTTGTCGGCCTGAGGCAGGGCTTTCTATGTTGTCGGCCTGAGGCAGGGCTTTCTGTGTTGTCGGCCTGAGGCAGGGCTTTCTATGTTGTCGGCCTGAGGCAGGGCTTTCTGTGTTGTCGGCCTGATGCAGGGCTTTCTGTGTTGTTGGCCTGAGGCAGGGCTTTCTATGTTGTCGGCCTGAGGCAGGGCTTTCTGTGTTGTCGACCTGAGGCAGGGCTTTCTATGTTGTCGGCCTGAGGCAGGGCTTTCTGTGTTTTCGGCCTGAGGCGGGGCTTTCTATGTTGTCGGCCTGAGGCGGGGCTTTCTGTGTTGTCGGCCTGAGGCGGGGCTTTCTGTGTTGTCGGCCTGAGGCGGGGCTTTCTGTGTTGTCGGCCTGAGGCAGGGCTTTCTGATGTAGTGGCTTGTGACTCAACAACTAATAGCCCCATTTAGGAGGTGGGGTGGACACACTGGCCCTTTAGACCCCACATAACACAGTTTGAGAGAGAGAGAGAAAGGGGGGAGATGGCTTGAGAGGAGAGGAGTGGGGTTGGTAGGATAGGAGAGGATGAAGAGCGGAGGAAGGAGAGGATGGAGAGCGGAGGAAGGAGATGATGAAGAGGAGAGGAAGGAGAGGAGATGAGATGGATAGTAGAGGACAGACAAAGGGGAAGGGAGGGAGGGAGAGACATAATAGCGGAGAGAGGGGAGAGGGAGGGATGGAGGGGGATGGGGGTGAGACATAATAGCGGAGAGAGGGGAGAGGGAGGGATGGAGGGAGAGGAGAAAGAGATGGAGGGAGGGGAGAGCGAGGGAGAGAGGGGGATGGAGGGAGAGGAGAGAGAGATGGAGGGAGGGAGGGGAGAGGGAGAGAGGGGTATGGAGGGAGAGGAAAGAGAGATGGAGGGAGGGAGGGGAGAGGGAGAGGGAGGGATGGAGAGAGGGGGATGGAGGGAGAGGAGAGAGAGATGGAGGGAGGGAGGGAGGGGAGAGGGAGGGATGGAGAGAGGGGGATGGAGGGAAAGGAGAAAGAGATGGAGGGAGGGAGGGGAGAGAGAGATGGAGGGAGAGGAGAGAGAGATGGAGGGAGAGGAAGGGTTGGAGAGAGGGGAGAGGGAGGGATGGAGGGAGAGGAGAGGGATGGATGGAGAGAAGATAGATGAAGGGAGAAATAGAGACGTATGTTCATGTACAGTATTCCTGACCTTTTCATGGCCACAAAGCCGGCCAGGCAGCCGAGTTGCTGTGGTAACGCTCATCGAACGAACACAAAGGAAAAAGTCCTTTCTTTCATTGAAGGTTTCTCTTTCTCTCTCTCTCTCTCTCTCTCTCTCCATTTTCAATTTACGGGATTTATTGGCATGGGAAACATATATGTTAACATTGCCAAAGCAAGTGAAGTAGATGAACAGTAAACATGACTCTGTTTGTCTCTCTCTCTCTCTCTCTCTCTCTCTCTCTCTCTCTCTCTCTCTCTCTCTCTCTCTCTCTCTCTCTCTCAGGAAAGCGAGAGAGAGATTCATGCTCCTTTCAAGCATTATAAATTCTTGCTGTAACAGATGGACAGACAGGGCTGCTGTATGTGTTGTACTGAGCTACCTGTCTCTGTTATGTAACCATCATCCTCCTGGATGAGAAGGTCAACCACTGAGCATTCTGGGGAGATTAGAACCATCCGTCTCCCAGGAACATTCTGTCACAGCCTGAACAGTTTTCCCCCCTCGTCCCAAAGAGGAGAGAGACATTTCTGTGTGCTTGTTTAGTGGAAGAAGGCTATAGGTACGAGTGATTGTCTGTGTGTGTGTTGTTTTTATGAATGAAGTGAGTCTCTAAACCTCCTCGATTCATCTCTACTACCTGTCTGTCCCAGATGGCACCCTATTCCCTTTAAAAAGAACCCTATGAGTCCTGACTAACCTGGGGCGACAGGTAGCCTAGCGTTGGACTAGTAACCCAAAGGTTGCTAGATTGAATCCCCGAGCTGACAAGGTAAAAATCTGTCGTTCTGCCCCTGAACAGGCAGTTAACCCACTGTTCCTAGGCCGT
>NC_092166.1:85095853-85118353 GCF_045791955.1 Oncorhynchus clarkii lewisi | reverse complement strand
ACAGACATCATCTAGTCATTATACTGTCAGACACTATGATGTGTAGAGTACATGATGCAGACATCATCTAGTCATTATACTGTCAGACACTATGATGTGTAGAGTACATGATACAGGCATCATCTAGTCATTATACTGTCAGACACTATGATGTGTAGAGTACATGATACAGACATCATCTAGTCATTATACTGTCAGACACTGTGATGTGTAGAGTACATGATACAGACATCATCTATTCATTATACTGTCAGACACTATGATGTGTAGAGTACATGATACAGACATCATCTAGTCATTATACTGTGGCTGTAGAGTACATGATACATCCGATATGTCCGAGTGGAGAACAGTGTGAGTGATGGAAGCAGGGAGAACAGGCTGTGTCTGAGTGATGGAAGCAGGGAGAACAGGCTGTGTCTGAGTGATGGAAGCAGGGAGAACAGGCTGTGTCTGTGTCTGAGTGATGGAAGCAGGGAGAACAGGCTGTGGGTCGGGTAACAGCTCCTTGATGATGATCTTGGCAAACCTTGCGTTGTATGTTTCCTGGAGGGCAGGCAGTTTGCTAGCGTTTTGCTCCGAGTTTGCTAGCGTTTCGCTCCGATTTTGCTAGCGTTTCGCTCCGAGTTTGCTAGCGTTTCGCTCCGAGTTTGCTAGCGTTTCGCTCCGAGTTTGCTAGCGTTTTGCTAGCATTGGCACATACTGTAGCGTTAGCACATGGCATCATAAATAAATCAATCAAGCGGTACTGGAGAGGCGGGTCTAGGTCCAAGAGGCTTCTAAACAGCTTCTACCCCCAAGCCATAAGACATCAAATCAAATGGCTACCCAGACTATCTGCACCCCCCACCCCCACCCCCCTTCTATGCTGCTACTCTCTGTTTATTATCTATGCATAATCACTTTAATAACTCTACCTACATATTACCTCAATTACCTTGAATAACCGGACATTGACTGGTACCAGTACCCCCTGTATATAGCCTCCACATTGACTCTGTACCGGTACCCCCTGTATATAGCCTCCACATTGACTCTGTACCGGCACCCCCTGTATATAGCCTCCACATTGACTCTGTACCGGTACCCCCTGTATATAGCCTCCACATTGACTCTGTACCGGTACCCCCTGTATATAGCCTCCACATTGACTCTGTACCGGTACCCCCTGTATATAGCCTCCACATTGACTCTGTACCGGCACCCCCTGTATATAGCCTCCACATTGACTCTGTACCGGTACCCCCTGTATATAGCCTCCACATTGACTCTGTACCGGTACCCCCTGTATATAGCCTCCACATTGACTCTGTACCGGCACCCCCTGTATATAGCCTCCACATTGACTCTGTACCGGTACCCCCTGTATATAGCCTCCACATTGACTCTGTACCGGTACCCCCTGTATATAGCCTCCACATTGACTCTGTACCAGTACCCCCTGTATATAGCCTCCACATTGACTCTGTACCGGTACCCCCTGTATATAGCCTCCACATTGACTCTGTACCGGTACCCCCTGTATGTAGCCTCCACATTGACTCTGTACCAGTACACCCTGTATATAGCCTCCACATTGACTCTGTACCGGTACACCCTGTATATAGCCTCCACATTGACTCTGTACCGGTACCCCCTGTATATAGCCTCCACATTGACTCTGTACCGGTACCCCCTGTATATAGCCTCCACATTGACTCGGTACTGGTACCCCCTGTATATAGCCTCCACATTGACTCTGTACCAGTACCCCCTGTATATAGCCTCCACATTGACTCTGTACCGGTACCCCCTGTATATAGTCTCCACATTGACTCTGTACCGGTACCCCCTGTATATAGCCTCCACATTGACTCTGTACCAGTACACCCTGTATATAGCCTCCACATTGACTCTGTACCGGTACCCCCTGTAGATAGTCTCCACATTGACTCTGTACCGGTACCCCCTGTATATAGCCTCCACATTGACTCTGTACTGGTACCCCCTGTATATAGCCTCCACATTGACTCTGTACCGGTACCCCCTGTATATAGCCTCCACATTGACTCTGTACCTGTACCCCCTGTATATAGCCTCCACATTGACTCTGTACCGGTACACCCTGTATATAGCCTCCACATTGACTCTGTACCGGTACCCCCTGTATATAGCCTCCACATTGACTCTGTACCGGTACCCCCTGTATATAACCTCCACATTGACTCTGTACCGGTACCCCCTGTATATAGCCTCCACATTGACTCTGTACCAGTACACCCTGTATATAGCCTCCACATTGACTCTGTACCGGTACCCCCTGTAGATAGTCTCCACATTGACTCTGTACCGGTACCCCCTGTATATAGCCTCCACATTGACTCTGTACCTGTACCCCCTGTATATAGCCTCCACATTGACTCTGTACCGGTACCCCCTGTATATAGTCTCCACATTGACTCTGTACCAGTACCCCCTGTATGTAGCCTCCACATTGACTCTGTACCGGTACCTCCCTGTATATAGCCTCCACATTGACTCTGTACCGGTACCTCCCTGTATATAGCCTCCACATTGACTCTGTACCGGTACCTCCCTGTATATAGCCTCCACATTGACTCTGTACCGGTACCTCCCTGTATATAGCCTCATTATTGTTATTTTCTGCTGCTCTTGAATTATTTGTTACTTTTATTTGTAACTTAAGAATATATATATATTTTTTTTTGAAACTGCATTGTTGGTTAAGGGCTTGTCAGTCAGCATTTCACTGTACGGTCTGTTGTATTTGGCGCATACAATTGGATTTGATTTGATTCCATTATTAGAAGTGACCAGTGATTCCATGTTTATAGGGCCAGTGATTCCATGTGTATTGGGCCAGTGATTCCATGTGTATTGGGCCAGTGATTCCATGTGTATAGGGCCAGTGATTCCATGTCTATAGGCCAGTGATTCCATGTCTATAGGACCAGTGATTCGATGTCTATAGGGCCAGTGATTCCATGTATATAAGGCCAGTGATTCAATGTCTATAGTGCCAGTGATTCCATGTGTATAGGGCCAGTGAATCCATGTGTATATGGCCAGTGATTCCATGTCTATAGGGCCAGTGATTCCATGTCTATAGGCCAGTGATTCCATGTCTATAGGGCCAGTGATTCCATGTCTATAGGGCCAGTGATTCCATGTCTATAGGGCCAGTGATTCCATGTCTATAGGGCCAGTGATTCCATGTCTATAGGGCCAGTGATTCCATGTCTCTAGGGCCAGTGATTCCATGTCTATAGGGCCAGTGATTCCATGTCTATAGGGCCAGTGATTCCATGTCTATAGGGCCAGTGATTCCATGTCTCTAGGGCCAGTGATTCCATGTCTATAGGGCCAGTGATTCCATGTGTATAGGACCAGTGATTCCATGTGTATAGGATAAGTGATTTCATGTCTATAGGGCCAGTGATTCCATGTCTATAGGACCAGTGATTCCATGTGTATAGGGCCAGTGATTCCATGTGTATAGGACCAGTGATTCCATGTGTATAGGACCAGTGATTCCATGTGTATAGGGCCAGTGATTCCATGTCTATAGGACCAGTGATTCCATGTGTATAGGGCCAGTGATTCCATGTCTATAGGGCCAGTGATGCCATGTCTATAGGGCCAGTGATTCCATGTCTATAGGGCCAGTGATTCCATGTCTATAGGACCAGTGATTCCATGTGTATAGGACCAGTGATTCCATGTGTATAGGACCAGTGATTCCATGTCTATAGGGCCAGTGATTCCATGTATATAGGACCAGTGATTCCATGTCTATAGGGCCAGTGATTCCATGTGTATAGGACCAGTGATTCCATGTCTATAGGGCCAGTGGTTCCATGTGTATTGGGCCAGTGATTCCATGTCTATAGGGCCAGTGATTCCATGTGTATAGGATAAGTGATTTCATGTCTATAGGGCCAGTGATTCCATGTCTATAGGGCCAGTGATTCCATGTGTATAGGGCCAGTGATTCCATGTCTATAGGACTAGGGATTCCATGTCTATAGGGCCAGTGATTCCATGTCTATAGGTCCAGCTATTCCATGTCTATATGGCCAGTGATTCCATGTCTATAGGGCCAGTGATTCCATGTGTATAGGCCCAGTGATTCCATGTGTATAGGACCAGTGATTCCATGTGTATAGGGCCAGTGATTCCATGTGTATAGGACCAGTGATTCCATGTGTATAGGACCAGTGATTCCATGTGTATAGGGCCAGTGATTCCATGTCTATAGGACCAGTGATTCCATGTGTATAGGGCCAGTGATTCCATGTCTATAGGGCCAGTGATTCCATGTCTATAGGCCAGTGATTCCATGTGTATAGGGCCAGTGATTCCATGTGTATAGGGCCAGTGATTCCATGTCTATAGGGCCAGTGATTCCATGTCTATAGGGCCAGTGATTCCATGTGTATAGGGCCAGTGATTCCATGTCTATAGGACCAGTGATTCCATGTGTATAGGATCAGTGATTTCATGTCTATAGGACCAGTGATTTCATGTCTATAGGACCAGTGATTCCATGTCTATAGGGCCAGTAATTTCATGTCTATAGGGCCAGTGATTCCATGTCTATAGGGCCAGTAATTTCATGTCTATAGGGCCAATGATTCCATGTGTATATGATCTGTGATTCCATGTCTATAGGACCAGTGATTTCATCAAATCAAATCAAATCAAATGTATTTATATAGCCCTTCGTACATCAGCTGATATCTCAAAGTGCTGTACAGAAACCCAGCCTAAAACCCCAAACAGCAAGCAATGCAGGTGTAGAAGCACGGTGGCTAGGAAAAACTCCCTAGAAAGGCCAAAACCTAGGAAGAAACCTAGAGAGGAACCAGGTTATGTGGGGTGGCCAGTCCTCTTCTGGCTATGCCGGGTGGAGATTATAACAGAACATGGCCAAGATGTTCATAAATGACCAGCATGGTCGAATAGGGCCAGTAATTTCATGTCTATAGGGCCAGTAATTTCATGTCTATAGGGCCAGTAATTTCATGTCTATAGGGCCAGTAATTTCATGTCTATAGGGCCAGTAATTTCATGTCTATAGGGCATGCATTAATTTGGCGTAATCTGTATCCTTTTAGGTACCTGCATTTCAGTGTTGTGGCACTGTAACGTTGCCCAATCAGAGGGCTGTAAGAAAACACAAAAGGATCATTAAAGTTAGAAGATAGAAAAGGCAGGAATACAGCTGGTGAGGGGTTAATATAGCCCCCGTCCCTGTTTTAGTCATGAGGGGTTAATATAGCCCCTGTTCCTGTTGTAGTGGTGAGGGGTTAATATAGCCCCCCATTCCTGTTGTAGTGGTGAGGGGTTAATATAGCCCCCGTCCCTGTTTTAGTCATGAGGGGTAAATATAGCCCCTGTTCCTGTTGTAGTGGTGAGGGGTTAATATAGCCCCCGTTCCTGTTTTAGTCATGAGGGGTAAATATAGCCCCCGTTCCTGTTTTAGTCATGAGGGGTAAATATAGCCCCCGTTCCTGTTTTAGTCATGAGGGGTTAATATAGCCCCCGTCCCTGTTTTAGTCATGAGGGGTAAATATAGCCCCCGTCCCTGTTTTAGTCATGAGGGGTTAATATAGCCCCCATCCCTGTTGTAGTGGTGAGGGGTTAATATAGCCCCTGTTCCTGTTGTAGTGGTGAGGGGTAAATATAGCCCCCGTTCCTGTTTTAGTCGTGAGGGGTTAATATAGCCCCCGTCCCTGTTTTAGTCATGAGGGGTAAATATAGCCCCCGTCCCTGTTTTAGTCATGAGGGGTTAATATAGCCCCCATCCCTGTTGTAGTGGTGAGGGGTTAATATAGCCCCCGTCCCTGTTGTAGTGGTGAGGGGTTAATATAGCCCCCGTTCCTGTTGTAGTCGTGAGGTTTGAGGTATACTAATTTGATATCTGCATCTTTCAGCCACATCCTGTTTGCTAGCAGCTCAGAGAGAGATTAGATGTTTAATGTTTGAGGTATACTAATTTGATATCTGCATCTTTCAGCTCAGAGAGAGATTAGCTGTTTAATGTTTGATGTATACTCTTTTGATATCTGCATCTTTCAGCCACATCCTGTTTGCTAGCAGCTCAGAGAGAGATTAGATGTTTAATGTTTGAGGTATACTAATTTGATATCTGGATGGAAAATATTTATTTTAAGGAAATAATAGCTGGATACATTTCTGGTACACAGCACACCCACACATCGGTTCTGTCACGGTTCTGACGGTTCTGTCACGGTTCTGTCATGATTCTGTCACGGTTCTGACGGTTCTGTCACGGTTCTGACGGTTCTGTCACCGTTCTGACGGTTCTGTCACGGTTCTGACGGTTCTGTCACGGTTCTGTCACGATTCTGTCACGGTTCTGACGGTTCTGTCACCGTTCTGACGGTTCTGTCACGGTTCTGTCACGGTTCTGTCACCGTTCTGACGGTTCTGTCACCGTTCTGTCACGGTTCTGTCACCGTTCTGACGGTTCTGTCACCGTTCTGACTGTTGTTCTCTCCTCTCCCCCATCAGGACCAGCCTGTCAGGAGAACACATGTCCTGCGATCATCCTCCCGCTCTGCACTCTTCACCCAGCCTCCCACCAGCCTCTCAACCACCCTCTCAACCCAGGTTAGTACTGCTGTGATTGGGTGTGTGTGCAGATGGAGGACTGGGGATAGTGGGTTGTGTGTTTCTAAGAGGGATAGGGTGGGTTGTGTGTTTCTAAGAGGAATGGGGTGGGTTGTGTGTTTCTAAGAGTGATGGGATGGGTTGTGTGTTTCTAAGAGTGATGGGGTGGGTTGTGTGTTTCTAAGAGTGATAGGGTGGGTTGTGTGTTTCTAAGAGGGATCGGGTGGGTTGTGTGTTTCTAAGAGGGATAGGGTGGGTTGTGTGTTTCTAAGAGGGATAGGGTGGGTTGTGTGTTTCTCAGAGGGATGGGGTGGGTTGTGTGTTTCTCAGAGGGATGGGGTGGGTTGTGTGTTTCTCAGAGGGATGGGGTGGGTTGTGTGTTTCTCAGAGGGATGGGGTGGGTTGTGTGTTTCTAAGAGTGATGGGGTGGGTTGTGTGTTTCTAAGAGGGATGGGGTGGGTTGTGTGTTTCTAAGAGGGATGGGGTGGGTTGTGTGTTTCTAAGAGGGATGGGGTGGGTTGTGTGTTTCTAAGAGGGGTGGGTTGTGTGTTTCTAAGAGGGATGGGGTGGGTTGTGTGTGTCTAAGAGGTGTGGGTTGTGTGTTTCTAAGAGGGATGGGGTGGGTTGTGTGTTTCTAAGAGGGATGGGGTGGGTTGTGTGTTTCTAAGAGGGATGGGGTGGGTTGTGTGTTTCTAAGAGGGGTGGGTTGTGTGTTTCTAAGAGGGATGGGGTGGGTTGTGTGTGTCTAAGAGGTGTGGGTTGTGTGTTTCTCAGAGGTGTGGGGTGGGTTGTGTATTTCTAAGAGGGGTGGGGTGGGTTGTGTGTTTCTAAGAGGTGTGGGTTGTGTGTTTCTCAGAGGTGTAGGGTAGGTTGTGTGTTTCTAAGAGGGATAGGGTGGGTTGTGTGTTTCTAAGAGGGATAGGGTGGGTTGTGTGTTTCTAAGAGGGAGGGGGTGGGTTGTGTGTTTCTAAGAAGGATGGGGTGGGTTGTGTGTTTCTAAGAGGTGTGGGTTGTGTGTTTCTCAGAGGTGTGGGGTGGGTTGTGTGTTTCTAAGAGGGATGGAGTGGGTTGTGTGTTTCTAAGAGGTGTGGGTTGTGTGTTTCTAAGAGGGATAGGGTGGGTTGTGTGTTTCTAAGAGGGATAGGGTGGGTTGTGTGTTTCTAAGAGGGATAGGGTGGGTTGTGTGTTTCTAAGAGGGATGGGGTGGGTTGTTTGTTTCTAAGAGGGATGGGGTGGGTTGTGTGTTTCTAAGAGGGATGGGGTGGGTTGTGTGTTTCTAAGAGGGATGGGGTGGGTTGTGTGTTTCTAAGAGGGATGGGGTGGGTTGCACCAATATGGATTAACTCTTAAACTGAGTTCAATTTAAAGTTGTATCTATAAACTTAGTTTTAAATTTAAATCCTAGTTAAATTGAATCCTTCATCTAAACTAAGTTTACGTTTGATTTAAAACCAAGATAAAATCTTGTTGTAAAATCTAATGTAAATGTAGTTTGGGGATTGAATCTAAACTGCCACTGGAGGAGGTTAAAGTTCATCAGATGTCTGTGTATGTGCTTCATATTTTCAGTGTGATTTAAAAATTTCAGCTCTTGTGGGTTATCATGTAAAACTCAACTAGCCAGCTAATTTATTTGACCCAAAATTATATGAATTAGATACTTTAGATGAGGTGAAAACTATCTTTGCTGGCTAGCGGTGACCACTCCTGGATAGAACGAGAACATATCGCTATGGTGGACCCATTATGACACGTGTAACTAACCATACACTAGTGATTTAACCTTAGATTAAAATATTTCCAAATCAAGTGGTACAATACAACTCTGATTTTAATCCTAAACCTAGATTTTACAGTCTAGATTAGGTCTAATCGAAGATTCATTTATACTAGGGGTTCCCAAAAAATGTAGGCCCCCCCCCCCCCCCCCCCCGACCCCATTTTGAGATCCGAAAATGATTACGAGCCCAAACATGTGGAAAAACAATTATGTAATTGACAGTCAATGTTTATTTATTTTTTATTGGGAGCTATTAAAATATTAAAATACATTGTAACAGTATTTCTGAATGTCTTCTCAGCTCACCATCACATATTTTTAATGTGGTGCTATGACAGTAAATTGCTAATTAGTCTGACTAGAAACGATCTCCCCGACCACTAATGAGATGGGGATGCTTGATTCATGTCGCGTCGGAGCTTCTCAAAGGGGGATGCTGTCACATCCAACCTGGATCGACATTTGGTTTTAATGCAGAAGAGCATTGACTCCAGCGCCACACAGATATGAGCTGGTCGAAGGGAGTCTTATTTTACCTTTATTTAACCAGGCAAGTCAGTTAAGAACAAATTCTTATTTTCAATGACGGCCTAGGAACAGTGGGTTAACTGCCTTGTTCAGGGGGCAGAACGACAGATTTGTACCTTGTCAGCTCGGGGGTTTTGAACTTCCAACCTTCCAGTTACTAGTCCAACGCTCTAACCACTAGGCTACCCTGCCGCCCTGCTGCTGCTGCTGCTGCTTTCAAGACAACTGGGAACTCGGGGAAAAATACGATGTCAAATCATGGCGTCGGTGATCTCCGGTCAGAAAGTCTACGCTCTAGAAAGAGGCCCGAGTTCCCAAGTTGGAATTCTGAGTTGGATGACCGTTAAAAATGGTATTACAGTTGTCTCGAACGCGTTGAAGTCGGAAGTCAGAGATTTCCGAGTTCCCAGTTGTTTTGAACGCGGCATTAATGCTCAGAGGGAGAAGCCAGGGTGTTGCCTATCAGTCAGGAACCAAAACTCCTCCGTAGTGACCTGTGAATGCATTCGGTCACGTGACCGCTCGATCAGCTGTTCAATATCACTTATCGGCATGTCAGGTGAGCCAGGATCACAGTCAAACGGGTTGGGAAGTAGGTGCCAAAGTGCTCTTCCCAAGCCTTGGAGGTGAGCAGTCATGACTCGTGTAGGACACTTACCGATGCTGTTTTCTGTTAGAAACATTCACAGCCGAGGGATTGGTCCTTGAAAGACTCTGTCCAATAAGAATGATTTCCTCTGACTTCCACTGATTCGGTCTGTAGGATGTTCTTCTATTTCCTGCCTTGTGTTCAGTTTATTCAAGTTTCACAAATATGTCTGTTACATATACAAGAGACACATTTTCTTTTCATTACACACAAAGTCAACCAAGTCTTTTTTTTTGTGTGTGTTTTTTCTTTTGACAACAGTTCCTCTCTCAATGCAGAACATCTTTCAATACTCCACCTGGATAACCACCAAGCCTCGGTGCGAGGCGTTGTCATGCTCTGATCTCATTTCTCCACCTAGTTTTAGAGAACATCCGTGTGCAGTGGATGTGGTTTGATGTAGTTTACAATCGGAGTTACCTGCTGCAGTTCTCTGCTCAGCTCTTTTGCCGCCAGTCGCTCTCGTTGTATCTCACTTGTATCTCCATCCCTCCTAGACTCCTGTCTCGCTGTTCCATCCCTCCTAGACTCCTGTCTCGCTGTTCCATCCCTCCCAGACTCCTGTCTCGCTGTGCCATCCCTCTCAGGCTCCTGTCTCACTGTGCCATCCCTCCCAGACTCCTGTCTCACCGTGCCATCCCTCTCAGACTCCTGTCTCACCGTGCCATCCCTCTCAGACTCCTGTCTCACTGTGCCATCCCTCTTAGACTCCTGTCTCACTGTGCCATCCCTCTTAGACTCCTGTCTCACTGTGCCATCCCTCTTAGACTCCTGTCTCACTGTGCCATCCCTCTTAGACTCCTGTCTCACTGTGCCATCCCTCTCAGACTCCTGTCTCACCGTGCCATCCCTCTCAGACTCCTGTCTCACTGTGCCATCCCTCCTAGACTCCTGTCTCACCGTGGCAGTTGGGATCACCATCTCAATTTGCTCTGTTCGGGTTTTTCTGTGACGAAGCTCAGGCATCGGAGGCAGAGGTTTCAAGTCAACATCAGAATCATCATCAGCAACGCCGATTTCAAGCTCACTATCCGATCCTCCATCCGTCTCCAAACTCATCTAAATTTTGCAGCATTTGCAATGCTGTCAGTACGTCCGTTCTTTGGTCTTGTCATTGTGAACTGCACACGTTGTATGTTGTACTCAGTCTGATTTGACTCTCCCAGGGGAGATTATAAATCATTTCCTTTCATAGTAAAATAAGTCCATTCTTCTTCATCATTACATTGTTGTTCTATATTCAGTCATCCTCATCATTCAGATGAACCACCCTCCTCATCATTCAGATGAATCACCCTCCTCATCATTCAGATGAATCACCCTCCTCATCATTCAGATTAATCACCCTCCTCATCATTCAGATGAATCTAATTCGATCACCCTCCTCATCATTCAGATGAATCACCCTCCTCATCATTCAGATGAATCTAATTCGATCACCCTCCTCGTCATTCAGTTCATTGAAGTCACATGTTCCATTGAAGTCACATGTTCCATTGAAGTCACATGTTCCATTGAAGTCACATGTTCCATTGAAGTCACATGTTCCATTGTTAGCTTATATCACCCGGTCATGCATTGACAACAGAAAAAGCTTATTTTAATTTAAAGACGTTACTAGTTTTGGTTTCGTAGCCAGCGCAAGGCTTCCGCGCCAGTGGTCATGTGCTGACTGCAGGGGACAGCACGGAATATTCTAGAAAAAAAGGAAATAGAGCTGCACCTCCTGAATTCTGAGAGTTATTTGACAAAGGGAAGCATCGTAGAATCAGCAAGAATCTGCTCTTTCTGATACTATATAGACATCACAATGTTTGACCTGCATGTGACTCCGAAGGAAGATTTGATAAAACAACGATCCTTTCCCTGTGTCTGTCAATTCCAAGATGCTCCCATCTCTTCATGTACTAGATGCTCCCATCTCTTCATGTACTAGATGCTCCCATCTCTTCATGTACTAGATGCTCCCATCTCTTCATGTACTAGATGCTCCCATCTCTTCCTGTACTAGATGCGTCCATCTCTTCATGTACTAGATGCTTCCATCTCTTCATGTACTAGATGCTCCCATCTCTTCATCTACTAGATGCTCCCATCTCTTCATCTACTAGATGCTCCCATCTCTTCATGTACTAGATGCTCCCATCTCTTCATGTACAAGATGCGTCCATCTCTTCATGTACTAGATGCTCCCATCTCTTCATGTACTAGATGCTCCCATCTCTTCATGTACTAGATGCTCCCATCTCTTCATGTACTAGATGCTCCCATCTCTTCATGTACTAGATGCTCCCATCTCTTCATGTACTAGATGTTCCCATCTCTTCATGTACTAGATGCTCCCATCTCTTCATGTACAAGATGCTCCCATCTCTTCATGTACTAGATGCTCCCATCTCTTCATGTACTAGATGCTCCCATCTCTTCATGTACTAGATGCTCCCATCTCTTCATGTACTAGATGCTCCCATCTCTTCCTGTACTAGATGCATCCATCTCTTCATGTACTAGATGCTCCCATCTCTTCATGTACTAGATGCTCCCATCTCTTCATGTACTAGATGCTCCCACCTCTTCATGTACTAGATTCTCCCATCTCTTCATGTACTAGATGCTTCCATCTCTTCATGTACTAGATGCTCCCATCTCTTCATGTACTAGATGCTCCCATCTCTTCATCTACTAGATGCTCCCATCTCTTCATGTACTAGATGCTCCCATCTCTTCATGTACAAGATGCGTCCATCTCTTCATGTACTAGATGCTCCCATCTCTTCATGTACTAGATGCTCCCATCTCTTCATGTACTAGATGCTCCCATCTCTTCATGTACAAGATGCTCCCATCTCTTCATGTACTAGATGCTCCCATCTCTTCATGTACTAGATGTTCCCATCTCTTCATGTACTAGATGCTCCCATCTCTTCATGTACTAGATGCTCCCATCTCTTCATGTACTAGATGCTCCCATCTCTTCATGTACTAGATGCGTCCATCTCTTCATGTACTAGATGCTCCCATCTCTTCATGTACTAGATGCTCCCATCTCTTCATGTACTAGATGCTCCCATCTCTTCATGTACTAGATGCTCCCATCTCTTCATGTACTAGATGCTCCCATCTCTTCATGTACAAGATGCGTCCATCTCTTCATGTACTAGATGCTCCCATCTCTTCATGTACTAGATGCTCCCATCTCTTCATGTACTAGATGCTCCCATCTCTTCATGTACTAGATGCTCCCATCTCTTCATGTACAAGATGCTCCCATCTCTTCATGTACTAGATGCTCCCATCTCTTCATGTACTAGATGCTCCCATCTCTTCATGTACTAGATGCTCCCATCTCTTCATGTACTAGATGCTCCCATCTCTTCATGTACTAGATGCTCCCATCTCTTCATGTACTAGATGCTTCCATCTCTTCATGTACTAGATGCTCCCATCTCTTCATGTACTAGATGCTTCCATCTCTTCATGTACTAGATGCTCCCATCTCTTCATGTACTAGATGCTCCCATCTCTTCATGTACTAGATGCTCCCATCTCTTCATGTACAAGATGCGTCCATCTCTTCATGTACTAGATGCTCCCATCTCTTCATGTACTAGATGCACCCATCTCTTCATGTACTAGATGCTCCCATCTCTTCATGTACTAGATGCTCCCATCTCTTCATGTACAAGATGCTCCCATCTCTTCATGTACTAGATGCTCCCATCTCTTCATGTACTAGATGCTCCCATCTCTTCATGTACTAGATGCTCCCATCTCTTCATGTACTAGATGCTCCCATCTCTTCATGTACTAGATGCTCCCATCTCTTCATGTACTAGATGTGTCCATCTCTTCATGTACTAGATGCTCCCATCTCTTCATGTACTAGATGCTCCCATCTCTTCATGTACTAGATGCTCCCATCTCTTCATGTACTAGATGCTCCCATCTCTTCATGTACTAGATGCTCCCATCTCTTCATGTACTAGATGCTCCCATCTCTTCATGTACAAGATGCGTCCATCTCTTCATGTACTAGATGCTCCCATCTCTTCATGTACTAGATGCTCCCATCTCTTCATGTACTAGATGCTCCCATCTCTTCATGTACTAGATTCTCCCATCTCTTCATGTACTAGATGCTCCCATCTCTTCATGTACAAGATGCTCCCATCTCTTCATGTACTAGATGCTCCCATCTCTTCATGTACTAGATGCTCCCATCTCTTCATGTACTAGATGCTCCCATCTCTTCATGTACTAGATGCTCCCATCTCTTCATGTACTAGATGCTTCCATCTCTTCATGTACTAGATGCTCCCATCTCTTCATGTACTAGATGCGTCCATCTCTTCATGTACTAGATGCTCCCATCTCTTCATGTACTAGATGCTCCCATCTCTTCATGTACTAGATGCGTCCATCTCTTCATGTACTAGATGCTCCCATCTCTTCATGTACTAGATGCTCCCATCTCTTCATGTACTAGATGCTCCCATCCCTTCATGTACTAGATGCTCCCATCTCTTCATGTACTAGATGCTCCCATCTCTTCATGTACTAGATGCTCCCATCTCTTCATGTACTAGATGCTCCCATCTCTTCATGTACTAGATGCTCCCATCTCTTCATGTACTAGATGCTCCCATCTCTTCATGTACTAGATGCTCCCATCTCTTCATGTACTAGATGCTCCCATCTCTTCATGTACTAGATGCTCCCATCTCTTCATGTACTAGATGCTCCCATCTCTTCATGTACTAGTTTGGGTGTAGTGTCGGTGTAGTTTAGGTGTATTTTAGGTGTAGTTTGGGTGTAGTTAGGGTGTAGTTAGGGTGTAGTTAGGGTGTAGTGTCTGTGTATTTTAGGTGTAGTTTGGGTGTAGTTCAGGTGTAGTTTAGGTGTAGTTTAGGTGTAGTTTAGGTGTAGTTTGGGTGTAGTTCAGGTGTAGTGTCGGTGTAGTGTCGGTGTAGTGCCGGTATAGTTTAGGTGTAGTGTCAGTGTAGTTTGGGTGTAGTTTGGGTGTAGTTTAGGTGTAGTGTTGATGTAGTTTGGGTGAAGTTTAGGTGTAGTGTCGGTGTAGTGCCGGTATAGTTTAAGTGTAGTTTATGTGTAGTTTGGGTGTAGTTTAGGTGTAGTGTCAGTGTAGTTCGGGTGTAGTTTATGTGTAGTTTGGGTGTAGTTTATGTGTAGTGTCAGTGTAGTTTGGGTGTAGTTTATGTGTAGTTTGGGTGTAGTTTGGGTGTAGTTTAGGTGTAGTGTCAGTGTAGTTTGGGTGTAGTTTAGGTGTAGTGTCAGTGTAGTTTGGGTGTAGTTTAGGTGTAGTGTCAGTGTAGTTTGGGTGTAGTTTCAGTGTAGTGTCAGTGTAGTTTGGGTGTAGTTTGGGTGTAGTTTAGGTGTAGTGTCAGTGTAGTTTGGGTGTAGTTTGGGTGTAGTTTAGGTGTAGTGTCAGTGTAGTTTGGGTGTAGTTTAGGTGTAGTGTCAGTGTAGTTTGGGTGTAGTTTGGGTGTAGGGGTGTAGTGTCAGTGTAGTTTGGGTGTAGTTTAGGTGTAGTGTCAGTGGGCCAGCTGTGCAGGCTGACTGGCATTGTTTGTTTCCTGCTCATTGCACCCCCGAATAGAGTCAATATGTTTTATCACGATTCTAAAGGCCTCCTGCAATGTGGAGCACGTTGTCGTTTCCTTTACAATACATTAGATTAGGTACTGAGTTACAGGAAATCAAACAATACAGATTGTTTTTACATTTAATTATTATTATAATTTTTTACAAAAGGACAAATATATAAAAAAATGAAAAGTATCAATCTGCAAAGGAACGTGATTAAATTATTTGCTGCTGATCAACAAGCATCACATAAACACATCATTACACCGCTGTCTTTCTAAATTAAATCAACCTCTTTCACCCTGCTTATCATTCAGTTAGGACTCACTGTAAATTCAATTGTGAAGTAAGGTGCACAATTATCGCCCGTTCATCCATTTGTCATTCAGTGAGGAGAGAGAGAGAGAGATGCATTAACACCTGGCTGGGTACCAACGTCCTACAGCACATAGTCTTCAATCAATCAAATGTATTTATGAAGCCCTCTTTACGTCAGCCGATGTCACAAAGTGCTGTACAGAAACCCAGCCTAAAACCCCAAACAGCAAGCAATGCAGGTGTAGAAGCACGGTGGCTAGGAAAAACTCCCTAGAAAGGCCAAAACCTAGGAAGAAACCTAGAGAGGAACCAGGCTATGAGGGGTGGCCAGTCCTCTTCTGGCTATGCCGGGTGGAGATTATAACAGAACATGGCCAAGATGTTCAAATGTTCATAAATGACCAGCATGGTCAAAATAATAATAATAATCACAGTGGTTGTAGAGGGTCCAACAGGTCAGCACCTCAGGAGTAAATGTCAGTTGGCTTTTCATAGCCGATCATTAAGAGTATCTCTACCACTCCTGCTGTCTCTAGAGAGTTGAAAACAGCAGGTCTGGGACAGGTAGCACGTCCGGTGAACAGGTCAGGATTCCATAGCCGCAGGCAGAACAGTTGAAACTGGAGCAGCAGCACGGCCAGGTGGACTTGGGACAGCAAGGAGTCATCATGCCAGGTAGTCCTGAGGCATGGTCCTAGGGCTCAGGTCCTCCGAGAGAGAAAGAAAGAGAGAATTAGAGAGAGCATACTTAAATTCACACAGGACACCGGATAAGACAGGAGAAGTACTCCAGATATAACAGACTGACCCTAGCCCCCCGACACATAAACTACTGCAGCATAAATACTGGAGGCTGAGACAGGAGGGGTCGGGAGACACTGTGGCCCCGTCTGACGATACCCCCGGACAGGGCCAAACAGGAAGGATATAACCCCACAGGGGTATAACCCCTCTCAGGATGGTAAGTTGGTGGTTGAAGATATCCCTCTAGTGGTGTGGGATATCTTCAACCACCAACTTACCATCCAGAGACAAGGCTGAGTATAGCCCACAAAGATCTCCGCCACCACACAACCCAAGGTGGGGTGCCAACCCAATACAGGAAGATCACGTTAGTGACTCAACCCACTCAAGTGACGCACCCCTCCTAGGGACGGCATGAGAGAGCACCAGTAAGCCAGTGACTCAGCCCCTGTAATAGGGTTAGAGGCAGAGAATCCCATTGGAGAGAGGGGAACCGGCCAGGCAGAGACAGCAAGGGCATTCTTGGAGCCTGGCTGGGTACCAACATCCTACAGAACATTGTCTGGTGTAATTTCAAAATTGTGACAAATGAGCAGTGTAAAATACAAACATGTAGGAAGAGTCAGGGAAGGAGCAGAACAGATTTTTTTTAATGATTTGTTTTAGGCCGTTGGTGGCCGTTGGCGGTTCTAGTTCACTGTTATCTGACAATGGGGTTGTTTTCACCATTTTGCAGCCGGTAATATATAAGTCTCTGCAATAGGGTGTGCTTTAGGTTTCATTTACATTCATAAGGTTAACCACATTACACTGATTGTGAGATACAAAGACGATATTATAATATCACATTTTTATTTAAAAAAATTGGGGGGGGAGATTTGGGAAATTCTCCCGCGACTCCATTATGACATCCGGCGACCTCGCATGTCTCCTCTCCTGTGCAGTGAGTGAGAGAGAGAGACTCCTTCTGTCTCTTATCTACTTCTCAGCAGCCGAGCTAGCTCTGGGATATCTCTCGTTGTAGACATCATCGATCTCTAGGCCTCCACAGCCAAACTGCAGATGTATTAGTTCCTTTGGGAGTGTGTGTGTGTGTTTGTGTGTGTGTGTGTGTGTGTGTGTGTGTGTGTGTGTGTGTGTGTGTGTGTGTGTGTGTGTGTGTGTGTGTGTGTGTGTGTGTGTGTGTGTGTGTGTGTGTGTGTGTGTGTGTGTGTGTGTGCTTGGGCAGATGAGTCCATTTATTAGATGCTGTCAGGGTGTTAGAATCATCCCCTCTATCAGCTGGTTGTTCCACGGTATCATCCCCTCTATCAGCTGGTTGTTCCACGGTACAGTCTAGTACGGATGACCTTCCAGCAGTGTCTGAGTATTATACCAGCAGTGTCCTTGAGCCCCCCCCCCCATTCATATTATACCAGCAGTGTCCTTGAGCCCCCCCATTCATTATATACCAGCAGTGTCCTTGAGCCCCCCCCATTCATATTATACCAGCAGTGTCCTTGAGCCCCCCCCCCCCATTCATATTATAGCAGCAGAGTCCTTGACCCCCCCCTCTCCTTTCATATTATAACAGCAGAGTCCTTGAGCCCCCCCCATTCATATTATAGCAGCAGAGTCCTTGATCCCCCCCCTCCCCATTCATATTATAACAGCAAAGTCCTTGAGCCCCCCCCATTCATATTATAGCAGCAGAGTCCTTGACCCCCCCCCCTCCCCATTCATATTATAACAGCAGAGTCCTTGAGCCCCTCCCCATTCATATTATAGCAGCAGTGAGTCCTTGAGCCCCCCCCATTCATATTAAAGCAGCAGTGAGTCCTTGACCCCCCCCCCCTCCCCATTCATATTATAGCAGCAGTGAGTCCTTGAGCCCCCCCCATTCATATTATAGCAGCAGAGTCCTTGACCCCCCCCCCCCCTCCCCATTCATATTATAGCAGCAGTGAGTCCTTGAGCCCCCCCCATTCATATTAAAGCAGCAGTGAGTCCTTGAGCCCCCCCCCCCCATTCATATTATAGCAGCAGAGTCCTTGACCCCCCCCCCTCCCCATTCATATTATAGCAGCAGTGAGTCCTTGAGCCCCCCCCCCCCCCCCCCATTCATATTATAACAGCAGTGAGTCCTTGAGGCGCCCCCGCACACACACACACATTTGGGAGACGCAGGGCGATGCAGAGCTTGATTTGGCCTCCGGAGGCTTCTCCATTACATCACACCTTCCATACGAAACCTCTGACCACATTTTTGGTTCCAACATAAATTGTCTTTAAGGTGTCCACTGAATGGTACTTCTGTATATATAGTGCACGTGGAATCCCCTTCAAATTAGTGGATTTGGCTATTTCAGCCACACCCGTTGCCTTGCTAGAGCTGCCCCCGGTCAGCTGTAAGTGCTGTTATTATGAAGTGGAAACGTCTAGGAGCAACAACGGCTCCGCTGTGAAGTGGTAGACCACACTCTAAGAATGGGACCGACGATGAAGCTCGTAGCGCGTAAAAAATGTCTGTCCTCGGTTCCAAACCCTCACTACCGAGTTTCAAACTGCCTCTGGAAGCAACGTCAGCAACAAGAACTGTTCGTCGGAAGCTTCATGAAGTGGGTTTCCACGGCCGAGGAGACGCACACAAGCCTAAGATCACCATGCGCAATGCCAAGCGTCGGCTGGAGTGGTGTAACGCTCGCCGCCATTGGACTCTGGAGAAGAGGAAACACGTTCTCTGGAGTGATGAATCACGCTTCCCAATCTGGCAGTCCAACGGATGAATCTGGGTTTGGTCAACAACACTAATGTTGTTGTGGATGAATGGAAGCAGCTTCATGATGAATAGTAATGATCCGTTTTTATTTTGTATAACTTTTTATATTAAATATAATTAAGTTTTATATAACACTTCCGTTTTGAATATTTGGAAATGAATTTTAAAAAAAATATTTAAGAGGCTTATTTGGATGAGCCATGATGTTTTAATGGTACCCATTAAGACCAATCTGGACTTTTCCCACATATTTAATCAAACATGGTTGTGTCTTCTTGAAATTGTTCATTTTTATCTCCACATACAAAAAGTCCAAAATAAATATATATAATTGGTTTGTATTTATAGGGCTTTTAGTTGAGATTATTCTTCACGTGTCTCCGTTGTTCCTTGACTAACGGCTGTTTATTCTAAATTATTATATTTATTTATTATTTCAAAAATATTATAATTATATTATTACAACTTCCGGCAGTAGCTGTTAACCGTTGGTTAAATGAGAGAGAGCGAGGTGATTGGCCATCTGAGAGTCAACGTGTTTCCCACAGCAGAGCTGTAATCTTCTCTGATTGGTTGATTCATCATTAAGTCACATAGTAGATGCAAATCATTTCATATTTAAATTCATGCAGTTCAAAATTGTAGTTTGTAAAATTTTTTTCCCCAGATGCATTTAAATGGCAGCTTACGCCCACATCATATGAAGGAATGTGTCTGCCTCATTTTAGGGGACACACAGTGAACAGTTTAATCGTAAAACGTTTCCTGTGAGTATATTTCAAACGTATAAATACGTTTTTAATGTTGTGAATGACTATTGTAGCGCTGGAAACGGCTGACTTTTTAATGGAATATCGACCTAGGAGTACAGAGGCCCATTATCAGCAACCATCACTCCTGTGTTCCAATGGCACGCTGTGTTAGCTAATCCAAATTTATCATTTTAAAAGGCTAATTGATCATTAGAAAACCCTTTTGCAATTATTTTAACACAGCTGACAACTGTTGTTCTGATTTAATGAAGCAATAAAACAGGCCTTCTTTAGACTAGTTGAGTATTTGGAGCATCAGCATTTGTGGGTTTGATTACAGGCTCAAAATGGCCAGAAATAAAGTACTGTCTTCTGAAACTCATCAGTCTATTGTTGTTCTGAGAAATGAAGGCTATTCCATGTGAGAAATTGCCAAGAAACTGAAGATCTTGAACAACGCTGTGTACTACTCCCTTCACAGAACAGTGCAAACTGTCTCTTCCAGGACAATAGGAAACACCGTATTATGGGATATATCAGTGGAGACCACCCCTTCCAGGACAATAGCAGACACCGTAGTTATCTCTATACTCAGCCGGGGGGCAGAAGAATCATATCTTAACCAATTTAGGATGGAATACTAGGCTACCCTCTCTCTCTCTCTCTCTCCTCAGTAATCTCGGACAAGGCTACCCTCCCTCTCTCTCTCTCTCTCTCTCTCTCTCTCTCTCTCTCTCTCTCCTCAGTAGTCTAGGCTCCTCTCCCTCTCCTCAGCCACACAGGTGCATGATAAGGCAGTTGTCAAGGAGAGAGAGAATGGTGCTGAAGCGCACAATTGGGGTGTACTCTTGGACAATTTTCATTGGCAAAGGCCTGTAAATAACAGCTAACCGAAACGCTGGCACACTTGGAAGTAATGAAAATGTGATGAACAGAGCAGGATATTTTGTTCCTTCCGCTGCAAACACTTTGCTGTGAATTAGCTGCTAGCAGTGTGTGTGTGTGTGTGTGTGTGTGTGTGTGTGTGTGTGTGTGTGTGTGTGTGTGTGTGTGTGTGTGTGTGTGTGTGTGTGTGTGTGTGTGTGTGTGTGTGTGTGCGACATGGTGCGTGTGTGTGGTTGTGTGAGTGACACACCGTGCGTGTGGGTTTGTGGGAAATTAGAGAGGCTTCCCCTACCTGTTTCCAATGTAACAGTCTATCTCTGAGTGTGTTAGTTAAACTCAGGGTTTATGAGTCTGGTGGATCTGAATGAATTATGGATCCTCATTCTACTCTTCCTGTAGCACAGCAACATTAAGACAGTTATATCAAACATGTTTTACACAGCAGTGTTCCCTCAGGCCACTACTCTACTACCACATACCTACAACACAAAATCTATGTGTACGTGTGTGTGTGTGTGTGTGTGTGTGTGTGTGTGTGTGTGTGTGTTATCGTATGTGTACGCTTGTCTGTGCCTGTGTTTGTTTTTCTTCACAGTTCTCGTTGTTCCATAAGGTGTATTTTTATCAGTTAATTTTAATCTGATTCTCCTGCTGCATCAGTTACTTGATGTGGAATAGAGTTCCATGTAGTCATGGCTCTATGTAGTACTGTGGAATAGAGTTCCATGTAGTCATGGCTCTATGTAGTACTGTGGAATAGAGTTCCATGTAGTCATGGCTCTATGTAGTACTGTGGAATAGAGTTCCATGTAGTCATGGCTCTATGTAGTACTGTGGAATAGAGTTCCATGTAGTCATGGCTCTATGTAGTACTGTGGAATAGAGTTCCATGTAGTCATGGCTCTATATAGTACTGTGGAATAGAGTTCCATTTAGTCATGGCTCTATGTAGTACTGTGTAGTACTGGGTGCCTCCCATAGTCTGTTCTGAATTTGGGTGCTGTGAAGAGACCTCTGGTGGCGTGTCTTGTAGGGTATGGATGGGTGTCTGAGCTGTGTGTCAGTAGTTTAAAACAGACCTCTGGTGACATGTCTTGTCATGGATGGGTGTCTGAGCTGTGTGTCAGTAGTTTAAAACAGACAGCTCGGTGCGTCCACTTTGAGCCGTGAGAGATTTAAATGCATATTATCAATGTCAGCTCCCTGTGCACATTTAAGGACCAAGCCGTGCCTTGGACTTTCTGGTTTCTATATCACTGTATACTACAAATGACAACGGGGAGGAGGGTTCCCCCATTCTCTTTCTTCTCTCTCTCTCTCTCTAATTACTCCAGCATAAATCATTTTTATGTGTGTGGGTGCTCAACGGAGGTCTTTTCTTGCTGTGGCAATTATTTTTTAAACTCCTGATATTTCTGCAAATATGTGAGCGATGATGAATATGTACCAACCCTTCACATCGCATCTTAGAGAACACTGAGATCCTTTACATCGCAGCTTAGAGAACACTGAGATCCTTTACATCGCAGCTTAGAGAACACTGAGATCCTTTACATCGCAGCTTAGAGAACACTGAGATCCTTCACATTGCAGCTTAGAGAACACTGAGATCCTTCACATCGCAGCTTAGAGAACACTGAGATCCTTCACATCGCAGCTTAGAGAACACTGATGCTAACAGAGGGCTTTATAAATACATGTGATTGATTTGATTACAAAGAATATTAGCAGCAAGAGAGATTTAGTGAGGAGAAATGGGAACATCTCTTTTCGTTTATGATGAAACACTGAAAGTTTTGTTTAAGAAAAAGGGAACTACAGCATTTTCTTGGTTCTGCAACCTGGC
>NC_092166.1:85053353-85090853 GCF_045791955.1 Oncorhynchus clarkii lewisi | reverse complement strand
AGCTTCTCGCCCCCTAGTGTTGAGACTCATTTCTGTAGCTTCTCGCCCCCTAGTGTTGAGTCTCATTTCTGTAGCTTCTCGCCCCCTAGTGTTGAGTCTCATTTCTGTAGCTTCTCGCCCCCTAGTGTTGAGTCTCATTTCTGTAGCTTCTCGCCCCCTAGTGTTGAGTCTCATTTCTGTAGCTTCTCGCCCCCTAGTGTTGTCTAATTTCTGTAGCTTCTCGCCCCCTACTGTTGACTCATTTCTGTAGCTTCTCGACCCCTAGTGTTGAGTCTCATTTCTGTAGCTTCTCGCCCCCTAGTGTTGAGTCTCATTTCTGTAGCTTCTCGCCCCCTAGTGTTGAGTCTCATTTCTGTAGCTTCTCGCCCCCTAGTGTTGAGACTAATTTCTGTAGCTTCTCGCCCCCTACTGTTGACTCATTTCTGTAGCTTCTCGACCCCTAGTGTTGAGTCTCATTTCTGTAGCTTCTCGCCCCCTAGTGTTGAGTCTCATTTCTGTAGCTTCTCGCCCCCTAGTGTTGAGTCTCATTTCTGTAGCTTCTCGCCCCCTAGTGTTGAGTCTCATTTCTGTAGCTTCTCGCCCCCTACTGTTGACTCATTTCTGTAGCTTCTCGCCCCCTAGTGTTGAGTCTCATTTCTGTAGCTTCTCGCCCCCTAGTGTTGAGTCTCATTTCTGTAGCTTCTCGCCCCCTAGTGTTGAGTCTCATTTCTGTAGCTTCTCGCCCCCTAGTGTTGAGTCTCATTTCTGTAGCTTCTCGCCCCCTAGTGTTGAGTCTCATTTCTGTAGCTTCTCGCCCCCTAGTGTTGAGTCTCATTTCTGTAGCTTCTCGCCCCCTAGTGTTGAGTCTCATTTCTGTAGCTTCTCGCCCCCTAGTGTTGAGTCTCATTTCTGTAGCTTCTCGCCCCCTAGTGTTGAGTCTCATTTCTGTAGCTTCTCGCCCCCTAGTGTTGAGTCTCATTTCTGTAGCTTCTCGCCCCCTAGTGTTGAGTCTCATTTCTGTAGCTTCTCACCCCCTATTGTTGAGTCTCATTTCTGTAGCTTCTCGCCCCCTAGTGTTGAGTCTCATTTCTGTAGCTTCTCGCCCCCTAGTGTTGAGTCTCATTTCTGTAGCTTCTCGCCCCCTAGTGTTGAGAAATGTACTAATGAGATGGATATTAAACAAAGACCATCAGACAGTTTCAGGCTTGTCTATGAGCCAAATATCCCCTCCACTTTCCCCCCAAATTCGAACTATACGAGCACCTGCGAAATCTGGATCTGTCCAAATAAACAGTGACAAAGAATCAGCGTACCGAAACAAAGTTCCTCGTTAGCTCCTCGTTAGTTCCTTGTTAGCTCTTTGTTAGCTCCTCGTTAGCTCCTCGTTAGTTCCTCGTTAGCTCCTCGTTAGCTCCTTGTTAGTTCCTCGTTAGCTCCTCGTTAGCTCCTCGTTAGCTCCTCGTTAGTTCCTTGTTAGCTCCTCGTTAGCTCCTTGTTAGTTCCTCGTTAGCTCCTTGTTAGCTCCTCGTTAGCTCCTCGTTAGTTCCTCGTTAGCTCCTCGTTAGTTCCTCGTTAGCTCCTCGTTAGCTCCTCGTTAGTTGTCTTATCCCACAGTCTGTGGACAGATGCTACTACCATTTTAAAAACGTGTAGCCTTATTATTGTGATATCTCCAATGCATAAAACAGGATTGGGCGAGTAACTTGGAAAAATACAATACGTGAGCCTACAAAACACATGAATTAATTAATTAATTAATGCATTAAAACGCGCAGATATTCAATATAAGAAAAAGAGAAACTGATAAGGAAGTTATTAATGACCTCGTTGTCATGATTCGTTACACATTTCTGTAGCTTCTCGCCCCCTAGTGTTGAGTCTCATTTCTGTAGCTTCTCGCCCCCTAGTGTTGAGTCTCATTTCTGTAGCTTCTCGCCCCCTAGTGTTGAGTCTCATTTCTGTAGCTTCTCGCCCCCTAGTGTTGAGTCTCATTTCTGTAGCTTCTCGCCCCCTAGTGTTGAGTCTCATTTCTGTAGCTTCTCGCCCCCTAGTGTTGAGTCTCATTTCTGTAGCTTCTCGCCCCCTAGTGTTGAGTCTCATTTCTGTAGCTTCTCGCCCCCTAGTGTTGAGTCTCATTTCTGTAGCTTCTCGACCCCTAGTGTTGAGACTCATTTCTGTAGCTTCTCGACCCCTAGTGTTGAGTCTCATTTCTGTAGCTTCTTGCCCCCTAGTGTTGAGTCTCATTTCTGTAGCTTCTCACCCCCTAGTGTTGAGTCTCATTTCTGTAGCTTCTCGACCCCTAGTGTTGAGTCTCATTTCTGTAGCTTCTCGACCCCTAGTGTTGAGACTAATTTCTGTAGCTTCTCGACCCCTAGTGTTGAGTCTCATTTCTGTAGCTTCTCACCCCCTAGTGTTGAGTCTCATTTCTGTAGCTTCTCGACCCCTAGTGTTGAGACTAATTTCTGTAGCTTCTCGACCCCTAGTGTTGAGTCTCATTTCTGTAGCTTCTCGCCCCCTAGTGTTGAGTCTCATTTCTGTAGCTTCTTGCCCCCTAGTGTTGAGTCTCATTTCTGTAGCTTCTCACCCCCTAGTGTTGAGTCTCATTTCTGTAGCTTCTCGACCCCTAGTGTTGAGACTCATTTCTGTAGCTTCTCGACCCCTAGTGTTGAGTCTCATTTCTGTAGCTTCTCGACCCCTAGTGTTGAGACTAATTTCTGTAGCTTCTCGACCCCTAGTGTTGAGACTAATTTCTGTAGCTTCTCGACCCCTAGTGTTGAGTCTCATTTCTGTAGCTTCTCACCCCCTAGTGTTGAGTCTCATTTCTGTAGCTGCACCCCCTAGTGTTGAGTCTCATTTCTGTAGCTTCTCACCCCCTAGTGTTGAGTCTCATTTCTGTAGCTTCTCGCCCCCTAGTGTTGAGTCTCATTTGTGTAGCTTCTCACCCCCTAGTGTTGAGTCTCATTTCTGTAGCTTCTCGCCCCCTAGTGTTGAGTCTCATTTGTGTAGCTTCTCACCCCCTAGTGTTGAGTCTTATTTCTGTAGCTTCTCGCCCCCTAGTGTTGAGTCTCATTTCTGTAGCTTCTCGCCCCCTAGTGTTGAGTCTCATTTCTGTAGCTTCTCGCCCCCTAGTGTTGAGACTCATTTCTGTAGCTTCTCGCCCCCTAGTGTTGAGACTCATTTCTGTAGCTTCTCGCCCCCTAGTGTTGAGACTCATTTCTGTAGCTCCTCGCCCCCTAGTGTTGAGACTCATTTCTGTAGCTTCTCGACCCCTAGTGTTGAGACTCATTTCTGTAGCTTCTCGCCCCCTAGTGTTGAGACTCATTTCTGTAGCTTCTCACCCCCTAGTGTTGAGACTCATTTCTGTAGCTTCTCGCCCCCTAGTGTTGAGTCTCATTTCTGTAGCTTCTCGCCCCCTACTGTTGACTCATTTCTGTAGCTTCTCGACCCCTAGTGTTGAGACTCATTTCTGTAGCTTCTCGACCCCTAGTGTTGAGACTCATTTCTGTAGCTTCTCGACCCCTAGTGTTGAGACTCATTTCTGTAGCTTCTCGCCCCCTAGTGTTGAGACTCATTTCTTCTGACCTTTTTATACTGCGTTGTATGATGGCTCATTCTCCCGAGGGCTCCTGAGTGGTGCAGACCTGGTTCGATACCAGGCTGTATCACAACCGGCCGTGATTGGGAGTCCCACGGGCCTTTATTGGTCCACCAATAATTGGTTTCAACGTTGAAAAATCATAATCGGTCAACCTCAGACCTCACCCTCAGAAATTGCAGCCCAAATAAATGCTTCACAGAGTTCAAGTAACAGATACATCTCAACATCAACTGTTCAGAGGAGACCCAGTGAATTAGGTCTTCATGGTTGAATTGCTGCAAAGAAATCACTACTAAAGGACACCAATAAGAAGAGACTTGCTTGGGCCAAGAAACACAATGGACATTAGACCGATGGAAATCTGCCCTTTGGTCTGATGACTACAAATTTGAGATTTATGGTCCCAACAGCCATGTCCTTGTGAGACGCAGACTAGGGGAACAGATGATCTCCACATGTGTGGTTCCCACCGTGAAGCATGGAGTAGGTGGTGTGATGGTGTGGGGGTGCTTTTTTGGGCGACACTGTCATTGATTTATTTAGAATTCAAGTCACACTTAACCAGCATGGCTACCACAGCATTCTGCAGCATTACACCATCCCATCTGGTTAGCACTTAGTTTTTTCTACTTCATTGTATAAGGACTTATTTTTCTACAGCATTATTGATTGTATGTTTGTTTTACTCCATGTGTAACTCTGTGTCGTTGTAGGTGTCAAACTGCTTTGCTTTATCTTGGCCAGGTCGCAATTGTAAATGAGAACTTGTTCTCAACTTGCCTACCTGGTTAAATAAAGGTGTTCTCAACTGGCCTACCTGGTTAAATAAAGGTGTTCTCAACTAGCCTACCTGGTTAAATAAAGGTGTTCTCAACTGGCCTACCTGGTTAAATAAAGGTGAAATAAAATGTTAAAAAGTTGGACTATCATTTGTTTTTTTTAACAGGACAATGACCCAACACACATCCAGGCTGTTTAAGGGCTATTTGACCAAGAATGAGAGTGATGGAGTGCTGCATCAGATGACCTGGTCTCCACAATCACATGACCTCAACCAAATTGAGATGGTTTGGGATGAGTTGGACCGCAGAGTGAAGGAAAAGCAGCCAACAAGTGGTCAGCATATGTGAGAACTCCTTCAAGATGGTTGGAAAAGCATTCCAGGTCAAGCTGGTTGAGAGAATGTGCAAAGTTGTCATCAAGGCAAAAGGTGGCTACTCTGAAGGATCTCACATATATAAAACACTTTTTTTGGTTACTACTCGATTCCATATGTGTTATTTCATAGTTTTGATGACTTCACTATTATTCTACAATGTAGAAAATAGTAAAAATAAAGAAAACCCTCTGAATGACTAGATGTGTCCAATCTTTTGACTGTGTGTTGGTACCGTCCCCCAGATCTGTGCCTCGACACAATCCTGTCTCGGAGCTCTAAGGACAATTTCTTTCAACCTCATGGCTTGGTTTTTCCTCTGACATGCACAGTCAACCATGGGACCTTATATAGACAGGTGTGTGCCTTTCCAAATCATGTCCAATCATATTGAGTTTACCACAGGTGGACTCCAATCAAGTTGTACAAACATCTCAAAGATGATCAATGGTAACAGGATGCACCTGAGCTCAATTTCGAGACTCATAGCAAAAGGTTTGAATACTCATGTAAATAAATACGCTTTTTTCTGTTTTTGATTTTTAATAAATTACAAGCACTTTTAATCCATTTTAGTATAATGCCTAAACAAAAACAAAACGTAAAAAAAGTCCAGAGGGCTAAATACATTATGTATATTTGTATTTATCAAGTGGTTGTCATGGATTCTGTTTATTTCAACATATACACTGATCTAAAGTATAAACGCAACATGTGAAGTCCCATGTTTCATAAAATAAAAGATCACAGAAATGTTCCACACGCTCTAAAATGTTGTGCGCAAATTTGTTGACATCCCTGTTAGTGAGCATTTATCCATTGACAAGATAATACATCCACCTGACAGGTGTGGCATACCAAGAAGCTGATTAAACAGTTTGTTCATTACACAGGTGGACCTTGTGCTGGGGTCAATAAAAGTCCACTCTAAAATGTGCATTTGTTTTGCACAACACAATGCCACCAATGTATCCAGTTTTGAGGGAGCCTGCAATTGGCATGGTGACTGCAGGAATGTCCACCAGGGCTGTTGCCAGAGAATTTAATATTAATTTCTCTAACATAAGCCGCCTCCAACGTCATTGTTGAGAATTTGTCAGAACATCCAACCGGCCTCACAACATCAGATCATGTGTATGGCGTCCTGTGGGCGAGCTGTTTGCTAATGTCAACGTTGTGAACAGAGTGCCCCATGGTGTTGTGGGATTATGGTATGGGCAGGCATAAATTTAGGACAACGGACACAATTGCATTTTATCTATGGCAATTTTAATGCACAGAAATACCATGATGAGATCTTGAGGTCCGTTGTGAGGTCAATTTATTTTAAGGTCTCTGTGAGCAACAGATGCATATTCACATAGTCATGTGAAATCCATAGATTAGGACCTAATTAATTTATTTATATTCACTGATTTTCTCACTCGTAACTCTTAAAAATCTTATAATAACAATTTCCGATTTCAATTTATTGTCAGTATAATATTTAATCTCTTTTTCTCTCCCTATTTCCTTCCCCCTCTCTCTCTCTCGCGCGCTATTTCTCTCTCTTTCTCTCCCTCTCTCCGTCCTTCCTTCCTTCCTTCCCTCTCTCTCTCGCTATATCTCTCTCTTTCTCTCCCTCTCTCCATCCTTCCTTCCTTCCCTCTCTCGCTATTTCTCTCCCTCTCCCTCCCTCCTTGTCTCTTTACATCTTTACCTCTTTCCCTCCCTCTCTTCATTCTTCCCTCCATATCTCTCTCTCTCTTTCTCTTTCTCTCTCTCTCTCTCTCTCTCTCTCTCTCTCTGTCTCTCTCTCTCTCGCCATCACCATCTCTCTCTCTCTCTCTCTGTCTGTCTCTCCCTCTCTCTCTCTCTCTCTCTCTCTCTCTCTCTCTCTCTCTCTCTCTCTCCATCTCTCTCTATCTCTCTCCCCCCCCCCAGGGTTGGAGTGGCGACCCCTCGTGGCATGGCCAGAGGCTGCTGTGTATCTCAGCCACTCCAGAGGGTGAGTGTTTTATAAACAGTCTGGTTAATGTGGTTTGGTGCTGACAGCTGAGTCGTAATATATTTTTCAGCCAGCAAGAGGTGTCATTGTGGAACAGTAGACTTTGAGTTGGTGCTCAGTTTGACTGGGGTAGAGCGTCAGGCCTCCAGTCAAAGGTAGAGGGGTAGAGGGGTAGAGCATCAGGCCTCCAGTCAAAGGTAGAGGGGTAGAGCATCAGGCCTCCAGTCAAAGGTAGAGGGGTAGAGGGGTAGAGCATCAGGCCTCCAGTCAAAGGTAGAGGGGTAGAGGGGTAGAGCATCAGGCCTCCAGTCAAAGGTAGAGGGGAAGAGCATCAGGCCTCCAGTCGAAGATAGAGGGGTACAGCATCAGGCCTCCAGTCAAAGGTAGAGGGGTAGTGCATCAGGCCTCCAGTCAAAGGTAGAGGGGTACAGCATCAGGCCTCCAGTCAAAGGTAGAGGGGTAGAGCATCAGGCCTCCAGTCAAAGGTAGAGGGGTAGAGCATCAGGCCTCCAGTCAAAGGTAAAGGGGTAGAGCGTCAGGCCTCCAGTCAAAGGTAGAGGGGTAGAGCGTCAGGCCTCCAGTCAAAGGTAGAGGGGTACAGCATCAGTCCTCCAAACTAGTTTGGAGCTAACAGCACAGTAGTCTCTCTCTCTCTCTCTCTCTCTCTCTCTCTCGCTCTCTCTCTCTCTCTCTCTCTCTCTCTCTCTCTCAGCCATCAGACAGCAGTCATTGTGAAGGAGAAGCTGGCATCTGTTTTGTGGATAACTGACAGGGTTGGGAGAGAGGTAGAGAGGGAGGGAGAGAAGGAGGTAGAGAGGGAGGGAGGGAGAGAGCATGGCAGTCAGAATTGAATGTTGATTGCGGTCAGAGCTGAAATGGATTTTAATAGCTTAGCCATGAAAGGGAAGTACAGACAGGGAGACAGGCACATTCCAGCAGGGAGAGCCACATGCAAGCAAGCGAGAACTCGTACCACCACATACTAAGGGACTCATACCACCTCATACTAGGTACTCATACCACCTCATACTAAGGGACTCATTCCACCTCATACTAGGGACTCATACCACCTCATACTAGGGACTCATACCACCTCATACTAAGGGACTCATTCCACCTCATACTAGGGACTCATACCACCTCATACTAGGGACTCATACCACCTCATACTAGGGACTCATACCACCTCATACTAGGGACTCATACCACCTCATACTAAGGGACTTATTCCACCTCATACTAGGGACTCATACCACCTCATACTAAGGGACTAATTCCACCTCATACTAAGGGACTCATAATACCTCATACTAAGGGACTCATAATACCTCATACTAAGGGACTCATAATACCTCATACTAATGGACTCATTCCACCTCATACTAATGGACTCATACCACCTCATACTAGTGAACTCATACCACCTCATACTAAGGGACTCATACCGCCTCATACTAAGGGACTCATAATACCTCATACTAAGGGACTCATACCACCTCATACTAAGGGACTCATACCACCTCATACTAGGGACTCATTCCACCTCATACTAAGGGACTCATACTAGAGACTCATACCACCTCATACTAAGGGACTAATACTAGAGACTCATAACACCTCATACTATGGGACTGATACTAGAGACTCATACCACCTCATACTAAAGGACACATACTGATGGACTCATACCACCTCATACTGATGTACTCATACTAAGGGACTCATACTAAGGACTCATACCACCTCATACTAGGGACTCCTACCACCTCATACTAAGGGGCTCATAATAGGGACTCATGCCACCTCATACTAGGGACTCTTACTAGGGATTCATACCACCTTATACTAAGGGACTCATACCACCTCATACTAAGTGACTCATACTAGGGACTTATACACCCTCATACAAGGGAATCATACTAGGGACTCTTACTAGGGACTCACACTACCTAATACTAAGGGACTCATACCACCTCATACTAAGTGACTCATACTAGGAACTCATACCAAGGTACTCATACCACCTCTTACTAAGGAACTCATGCCAACTCATACTAGGGGACTCATTCTAAGGGACTCATACCACCTCATACTAAGGGACTCATTCTAGGGACTCATACCTCCTCATACATAAGGACTCATACTAGGGACTCAAACCACCTCATGCCAAGGGACTCATACAACCTCATACTAAGGGACTCATTCCACCTCATACTAGTGGACTCATACCACCTCATACTAGTGGACTCATACCACCTTGTACTAATGGACTCATACCACCTCGTACTAATGGACTCATACCACCTCATACTAAGGGACTCATTCCACCTCATACTAAGGGACTCATACTAGAGACTCATAGCGCCTCATACTAAGGGACTCATACTAGAGAGTCATACCACCTCAGACTAAGGGACTCCTACTAAGGGACTCATACTAGAGAGTCATAGCGCCTCATACTAAGGGACTCATACTAGAGAGTCATACCACCTCAGACTAAGGGACTCATACTAGCGACTCATACCACCTCATACTAAAGGACACATACTGATGGACTCATACCACCTCTTACTAAGGTACTCATACCACCTCATACTAAGTGACTCATACTAGGGACTTATACCACTTCATACAAGGGACTCATACTAGGGGATCATACCACCTCATACTAAGGGACTCATACTGCCTCATACTAAGGGACTCATAATGGAGACCCACGCCACCTCATACCAAGGGACTCATACTAGGGACTCATACTAGGGGATCATACCACCTCATACTAAGGGACTCATACTAGAGACTCATACCACCTCTTACTAAGGGACTCATACCAGGTACTCATACCACCTCATACTAAGGGACTCATACTAAGGGACTCATACCACCTCATACTAAGGGACTCATACTAAGGGACGCATACCACATCATACTAAGGGACTCATACTAGAGACTCATACCACCACTTACTAATGGACTCATACTAGGGACTCATAATAAGGGACTCATACTAGGGACTCATACCACCTCATACGAGGGACTCATACCGCCTCATACTAAGGGACTCATTCCACCTCATACTAGGGACTCATACCACCTCATACGAGGGACTCATACTAGGGATTCAAACTGGGGACTCATACCACCTCATACTAATCGACTCATACCGCCTCATACTAGGGACTCATACTAGGGTCTTATACATACTCATACAAGGGACTCATACTAGGGACTCATACTGGGGACTCACACCACCTCATACTAAGGGACTCATACCACCTCATACTAAGTGACTCATACTAGGAACTCATACCAAGGGACTCATACCGCCTATTACTAAGGGACTCATGCCAACTCATACTAGGGGATTAATTCTAAGGGACTCATACCACCTCATACTAAGGGACTCATACCACCTCATACTAATGGAATCATTCCACCTCATACTAAGGGACTCATTCTAGGGACACATACCTCCGCATACATAAGGACTCATACTAGGGACTCATACCACCTCATACTAAAGGACTCATTCTAGGGAGTCCTTTAGTATGGTATACCTCATACTAGGGACTCATACTAGGGACTCATACCACCTTGTACTAAGGGACTCATACCAACTCATACTAGGGACTCATACCACCTCATACTAAGGGACTCATTCCACCTCATACTAGGGACTCATACCACCTCATACTAGGGACTCATACCACCTCATACTAAGGGACTCATTCCACCTCATACTAGGGACTCATACCACCTCATACTAGGGACTCATACCACCTCATACTAAGAGACTCATTCCACCTCATACTAGGGACTCATACCGCCTCATACTAGGGACTCATTCCACCTCATACTAAGGGACTCATTCCACCTCATACTAGGGACTCATACCACCTAATACTAAGGGACTCATTCCACCTCATACTAAGGGACTCATACCACCTCATACTAGGGACTCAAACCACCTCATACTAAGGGACTCATTCCACCTCATACTAGGGACTCATACCACCTCATACTAGGGACTCATTCCACCTCATACTAAGGGAATCATTCCACCTCATACTATGGACTCATACCACCTCATACTAAGGGACTCATTCCACCTCATACTAAGGGACTCATACTTGGGACTCATACCACCTTATACTAAGGGACTCATACCACCTCATACTAGGGACTCATACCACCTCATACAAAATGACTCATTCCACCTCATACTAAGGGAATCATTCCACCTCATACTAAGGGACTCATTCCACCTCATACTAAGGGACTCATACTAGGGACTAGTACCACCTCATACTAAGGGACTCATACTAGAGACTAGTACCACCTCATACTAAGGGACTCATACTAGAGACTAGTACCACCTCATACTAAGGGACTCATACTAGGGACTCATCCACCTCATACTAGGGACTCATACCACCTCTTACTAAGGGACTCATTCCACCTCTTACTAAGGGACTCATACCACCTCTTACTAAGGTACTCATACTAGGGACTCATACTAGGGATTCATACCTCCTTATACTAAGGGACTCATACCACCTCATACTAAGGGACTCATACTAGGGACTCATACTAGGGACTCATACCACCTCATGCTAAGGGACTCATTCTTGGGACTCATACCACCTCATACTAAGGGACTCATACTAGGGACTCATACCATCTCATAGTAAGGGACTCATACTAAGGGACTCATACCACCTCATACTAAGTGACTCATACCACCTCATACTAAGGGACTCATACAAGGGACTCATACCACTTTATACGAGGGACTCATACAAGGGACTCATACTAGGGACTCATACCACCTCGTACTAAAGGACTCATACCACCTCATACTATGGGACTCGTACCAGGGACTCATACCACTTCATATGAGGGACTCATACTAGGGACTCATACTAGGGGCTCATACCACCTCATACTATGTGACTCATACCACCTCATACTAGGGACTCATCCCACCTCTTACTAAAATACTCATCCCACCTCATACTAAGGGAATCATTCCACCTCATACTAAGGGAATCATTCCACCTCATACTAAGGGACTCATACTAGGGACTCATACCACCTCATACTAGGGACTCATACTAGGGACTAGTACCACCTCATACTAAGGGACTCATACTAGGGACTCATACCACCTTATACTAGGGACTTATACTAGGGACTCATACCACCTCATACTAGGGACTCATACCACCTCATACTAAGGGACGCATACTAGGGACTCATGCTAGGGATTCATACCACCTCATACTAAGGGACTGATACCACCTCATACTAAGGGACTGATACCACCTCATACTAAGGGACTGACACCACCTCCTACTAAGGGACTGATACCACCTCATACTAGGGACTCATACTAGGGACTAGTACCACCTCATACTAATGGACTGATACCACCTCACACTAAGGGACTGATACCACCTCATACTAGGTACTCATACTAGGGACTAGTACGAGGGACTGACACCACCTCATACTAAGGGACTCATACTTGGGACTCATACCACCTTATACTAAGGGACTCATACCACCTCATACTAGGGACTCATACCACCTCATACTAAAGGACTCATTCCACCTCATACTAAGGGAATCATTCCACCTCATACTAAGGGACTCATACTAGGGACTAGTACCACCTCATACTAAAGGAATCATACTAGGGACTCATCCATCTCATACTAGGGACTCATACCACCTCTTACTAAGGGAATCATTCCACCTCTTACTAAGGGACTCATACTAGGGACTAGTACCACCTCATACTAAGGGAATCATACTAGGGACTAGTACCACCTCATACTAAGGGACTCATACTAGAGACTAGTACCACCTCATACTAAGGGACTCATACTAGGGACTCATCCACCTCATACTAGGGACTCATACCAACTTTTACTAAGGGACTCATACCACCTCTTACTAAGGGACTCATACCACCTCTTACTAAGGTACTCATACTAGGGACTCATACTAGGGATTCATACCTCCTTATACTAAGGGACTCATACCACCTCATACTAAGGGACTCATACTAGGGACTCATACCACCTCATGCTAAGGGACTCATTCTTGGGACTCATAACACCTCATACTAATGTACTCATACTAGGGACTCATACCACCTCATACCAGGGGACTCATACCAAGGGACTCGTACTATTGACTCATACTAGGGACTCATACCACCTCATACTAAGGGACTCGTACTAAGGGACTCATACCACTTTATACGAGGGACTCATACAAGGGACTCATACTAGGGGCTCATACTAGGGACTCATACCATCTCATAGTAAGGGACTCACACTAGGGACTCATACCACCTCGTACTAAGGGACTCATTCCACCTCATACTAGGGACTCATACCACCTCATACTATGGGACTCGTACTAGGGACTCATACCACTTCATATGAGGGACTCATACTAGGGACTCATACTAGGGGCACATACCACCTCATACTATGTGACTCATACCACCTCTTACTAAAGGACTCATTCCACCTCATACTAAAGGAATCATTCCACCTCATACTAAGGGACTCATACTAGGGACTCATACCACCTCATACTAGGGACTTATACTAGGGACTAGTACCACCTCATACTAAGGGACTCATACTAGGTTTTCATACCACCTCATACTAAGGGACTGATACCACCTCATACTAAGGGATTGATACCACCACATACTAAGGGACTGATACCACCTCATACTAAGGGACTGATACCACCTCATACTAGGGACTCATACTAGGGACTAGTACCACCTCATACTAAGGGACTGATACCACCTCATACTAAGGGACTGATACCACCTCATACCCATGGACTGATACCACCTCATACTAAGGGACTGATACCACCTCATACTAAGGGACTGATACCACCTCATACTAAGGGACTGATAACACCTCATACTTGGGACTCATACTAGGGACAAGTACGAGGGACTGACACCACCTCATACTAAGGGACTCAGTAGCTAGGAGAGGAGTACAGTATTTAGGAGAGGAGGGAGGAGGAGTACAGTAGCCAGGAGAGGAGGGAGGAGGAGTACAGTAGCTAGGAGAGGAGGGAGGAGGAGTACAGTAGCTAGGAGAGGATGGTTTAGTGTTGTCTGGTTTAGTGTTGTCTGGTCTCATGTTGTCTGGTTTAGTGTTGTCTGGTTTAGTGTTGTCTGGTTTAGTGTTGTCTGGTTTAGTGTTGTCTGGTCTCATGTTGTCTGGTCTCATGTTGTCTGGTTTCATGTTGTCTGGTTTAGTGTTGTCTGTTCTCATGTTGTCTGGTTTAGTGTTGTCTGGTCTCATGTTGTCTGGTTTAGTGTTGTCTGGTTTAGTGTTGTCTGGTTTAGTGTTGTCTGGTTTAATGTCTGGTTTAATGTCCGGGTCTCGTGTTGTCTGGTTTAGTTTTGTCTGGTTTAGTGTTGTCTGGTTTAATGTTGTCTGGTTTAGTGTACTCTGCTTTAATGTTGTCTGGTTTAGTGTTGTCTGGTTTAGTGTTGTCTGGTCTCATGTTGTCTGGTCTCGTGTTGTCTGGTTTAGTGTTGTCTGGTTTAGTGTTGTCTGGTTTAGTGTTGTCTGGTTAATGCTGTCCGGTTTAGTGTTGTCTGGTTTAGTGTTGTCTGGTTTAGTGTTGTCTGGTTTAGTGTTGTCTGGTTTAGTGTTGTCTGGTTTAGTGTCGTCTGGTTTTGTGTCGTCTGGTTTAGTGTCGTCTGGTTTAGTGTTGTCTGGTTTAATGTTGTCTGGTTTAGTGTTGTCTGGTTTAGTGTTGTCTGGTTTAGTGTCGTCTGGTTTAGTGTTGTATGGTTTAATGTTGTCTGGTTTAGTGTCGTCTGGTTTAGTGTTGTCTGGTCTCATGTTGTCTGTCTGGTCTCATGTTGTCCGGTTTAGTGTTGTCTGGTTTAGTGTTGTCTGGTTTAGTATTGTCTGGTTTAGTGTTGTCTGGTCTCATGTTGTCTGGTTTAGTTTTGTCTGGTCTCATGTTGTCCGGTTTAGTGTTGTCTGGTTTAGTGTTGTCTGGTCTCATGTTGTCCGGTTTAGTGTTGTCTGGTTTAGTGTTGTCTGATTTAATGTCCGGTTTAGTGTTGTCTGGTCTCATGTTGTCTGGTTTAGTGTTGTCTGGTCTCATGTTGTCCGGTCTAGTGTTGTCTGGTTTAGTGTTGTCTGGTTTAGTGTTGTCTGGTTTAATTTAGTCTGGTTTAGTGTTGTCTGGTTTAGTGTTGTCTGTTCTCATGTTGTCTGGTTTAGTATTGTCTGGTCTCATGTTGTCTGGTTTAATGTTGTCTGGTTTAGTGTACTCTGCTTTAATGTTGTCTGGTTTAGTGTTGTCTGGTTTAGTGTTGTCTGGTTTAGTGTTGTCTTGTTTAGTGTTTTCTGGGTTAGTGTTGTCTGGTTTAGTGTTGTCTGGTTTAGTGTTGTCTGGTTTAGTGTTGTCTGGTCTCATGTTGTCTGGTTTATTGTTGTCTGGTTTAGTGTTGTCTGGTCTAGTGTTGTCTGGTTTAGTGTTGTCTGGTTTAGTGTTGTCTGGTTTAGTGTTGTCTGGTTTAATGTCTGGTTTAATGTCCGGGTCTCGTGTTGTCTGGTTTAGTTTTGTCTGGTTTAGTGTTGTCTGGTTTAATGTTGTCTGGTTTAGTGTACTCTGCTTTAATGTTGTCTGGTTTAGTGTTGTCTGGTTTAGTGTTGTCTGGTCTCATGTTGTCTGGTCTCGTGTTGTCTGGTTTAGTGTTGTCTGGTTTAGTGTTGTCTGGTCTCATGCTGTCCGGTTTAGTGTTGTCTGGTTTAGTGTCGTCTGGTTTTGTGTCGTCTGTTTAGTGTCGTCTGGTTTAGTGTTGTCTGGTTTAATGTTGTCTGGTTTAGTGTTGTCTGGTTTAGTGTTGTCTGGTTTAGTGTTGTCTGGTTTAGTGTTGTCTGGTTTAGTGTTGTCTGGTCTCGTGTTGTCTGGTTTAGTGTTGTCTGGTTTAGTGTTGTCTGGTTTAGTGTTGTCTGGTTAATGCTGTCCGGTTTAGTGTTGTCTGGTTTAGTGTTGTCTGGTTTAGTGTTGTCTGGTTTAGTGTTGTCTGGTTTAGTGTTGTCTGGTTTAGTGTCGTCTGGTTTTGTGTCGTCTGGTTTAGTGTCGTCTGGTTTAGTGTTGTCTGGTTTAATGTTGTCTGGTTTAGTGTTGTCTGGTTTAGTGTTGTCTGGTTTAGTGTCGTCTGGTTTAGTGTTGTATGGTTTAATGTTGTCTGGTTTAGTGTCGTCTGGTTTAGTGTTGTCTGGTCTCATGTTGTCTGTCTGGTCTCATGTTGTCCGGTTTAGTGTTGTCTGGTTTAGTGTTGTCTGGTTTAGTATTGTCTGGTTTAGTGTTGTCTGGTCTCATGTTGTCTGGTTTAGTTTTGTCTGGTCTCATGTTGTCCGGTTTAGTGTTGTCTGGTTTAGTGTTGTCTGGTCTCATGTTGTCCGGTTTAGTGTTGTCTGGTTTAGTGTTGTCTGATTTAATGTCCGGTTTAGTGTTGTCTGGTCTCATGTTGTCTGGTTTAGTGTTGTCTGGTCTCATGTTGTCCGGTCTAGTGTTGTCTGGTTTAGTGTTGTCTGGTTTAGTGTTGTCTGGTTTAATTTAGTCTGGTTTAGTGTTGTCTGGTTTAGTGTTGTCTGTTCTCATGTTGTCTGGTTTAGTATTGTCTGGTCTCATGTTGTCTGGTTTAATGTTGTCTGGTTTAGTGTACTCTGCTTTAATGTTGTCTGGTTTAGTGTTGTCTGGTTTAGTGTTGTCTGGTTTAGTGTTGTCTTGTTTAGTGTTTTCTGGGTTAGTGTTGTCTGGTTTAGTGTTGTCTGGTTTAGTGTTGTCTGGTTTAGTGTTGTCTGGTCTCATGTTGTCTGGTTTATTGTTGTCTGGTTTAGTGTTGTCTTGTCTAGTGTTGTCTGGTTTAGTGTTGTCTGGTTTAGTGTTGTCTGGTTTAGTGTTGTCTGGTTTAATGTCTGGTTTAATGTCCGGGTCTCGTGTTGTCTGGTTTAGTTTTGTCTGGTTTAGTGTTGTCTGGTTTAATGTTGTCTGGTTTAGTGTACTCTGCTTTAATGTTGTCTGGTTTAGTGTTGTCTGGTTTAGTGTTGTCTGGTCTCATGTTGTCTGGTCTCGTGTTGTCTGGTTTAGTGTTGTCTGGTTTAGTGTTGTCTGGTCTCATGCTGTCCGGTTTAGTGTTGTCTGGTTTAGTGTCGTCTGGTTTTGTGTCGTCTGTTTAGTGTCGTCTGGTTTAGTGTTGTCTGGTTTAATGTTGTCTGGTTTAGTGTTGTCTGGTTTAGTGTTGTCTGGTTTAGTGTTGTCTGGTTTAGTGTTGTCTGGTCTCATGTTGTCTGGTTTTATGTTGTCTGGTTTAGTGTTGTCTGGTTTAGTGTTGTCTGGATTAATTTAGTCTGGTTTAGTGTTGTCTGGTTTAGTGTTGTCTGTTCTCATGTTGTCTGGTTTAGTGTTGTCTGGTTTAGTGTCGTCTGGTTTTGTGTCGTCTGGTTTAGTGTCGTCTGGTTTAGTGTTGTCTGGTTTAATGTTGTCTGGTTTAGTGTTGTCTGGTTTAGTGTTGTCTGGTTTAGTGTTGTCTGGTTTAGTGTTGTCTGGTCTCATGTTGTCTGGTTTTATGTTGTCTGGTTTAGTGTTGTCTGGTTTAGTGTTGTCTGGTTTAGTGTCGTCTGGTTTAGTGTTGTACGGTTTAATGTTTTCTGGTTTAGTGTCGTCTGGTTTAGTGTTGTCTGGTCTCATGTTGTCTGTCTGGTCTCATGTTGTCCGGTTTAGTGTTGTCTGGTTTAGTGTTGTCTGGTTTAGTGTTGTCTGGTTTAGTGTTGTCTGGTCTCATGTTGTCTGGTTTAGTGTTGTCTGGTTTAATGTCTGGTTTAATGTCCGGGTCTCGTGTTGTCTGGTTTAGTTTTGTCTGGTTTAGTGTTGTCTGGTTTAATGTTGTCTGGTTTAGTGTACTCTGCTTTAATGTTGTCTGGTTTAGTGTTGTCTGGTTTAGTGTTGTCTGGTCTCATGTTGTCTGGTCTCGTGTTGTCTGGTTTAGTGTTGTCTGGTTTAGTGTTGTCTGGTTTAGTGTTGTCTGGTCTCATGCTGTCCGGTTTAGTGTTGTCTGGTTTAGTGTTGTCTGGTTTAGTGTTGTCTGGTTTAGTGTTGTCTGGTTTAGTGTTGTCTGGTCTCATGTTGTCTGGTTTAGTGTTGTCTGGTCTCATGTTGTCCGGTTTAGTGTTGTCTGGTTTAGTGTTGTCTGGTCTCATGTTGTCCGGTTTAGTGTTGTCTGGTTTAGTGTTGTCTGGTTTAGTGTTGTCTGGTCTCATGTTGTCTGTCTGGTCTCATGTTGTCCGGTTTAGTGTTGTCTGGTTTAGTGTTGTCTGGTTTAGTGTTGTCTGGTTTAGTGTTGTCTGGTCTCATGTTGTCTGGTTTAGTGTTGTCTGGTCTCATGTTGTCCGGTTTAGTGTTGTCTGGTTTAGTGTTGTCTGGTCTCATGTTGTCCGGTTTAGTGTTGTCTGGTTTAGTGTTGTCTGATTTAATGTCCGGTTTAGTGTTGTCTGGTCTCATGTTGTCCGGTCTAGTGTTGTCTGGTTTAGTGTTGTCTGGTTTAGTGTTGTCTGGTTTAATTTAGTCTGGTTTAGTGTTGTCTGGTTTAGTGTTGTCTGTTCTCATGTTGTCTGGTTTAGTGTTGTCTGGTCTCATGTTGTCTGGTTTAATGTTGTCTGGTTTAGTGTACTCTGCTTTAATGTTGTCTGGTTTAGTGTTGTCTGGTTTAGTGTTGTCTGGTTTAGTGTTGTCTTGTTTAGTGTTGTCTGGGTTAGTGTTGTCTGGTTTAGTGTTGTCTGGTTTAGTGTTGTCTGGTTTAGTGTTGTCTGGTCTCATGTTGTCTGGTTTATTGTTGTCTGGTTTAGTGTTGTCTGGTCTAGTGTTGTCTGGTTTAGTGTTGTCTGGTTTAGTGTTGTCTGGTTTAGTGTTGTCTGGTTTAATGTCTGGTTTAATGTCCGGGTCTCGTGTTGTCTGGTTTAGTTTTGTCTGGTTTAGTGTTGTCTGGTTTAATGTTGTCTGGTTTAGTGTACTCTGCTTTAATGTTGTCTGGTTTAGTGTTGTCTGGTTTAGTGTTGTCTGGTCTCATGTTGTCTGGTCTCGTGTTGTCTGGTTTAGTGTTGTCTGGTTTAGTGTTGTCTGGTCTCATGCTGTCCGGTTTAGTGTTGTCTGGTTTAGTGTTGTCTGGTCTCATGTTGTCCGGTTTAGTGTTGTCTGGTTTAGTGTTGTCTGATTTAATGTCCGGTTTAGTGTTGTCTGGTCTCATGTTGTCTGGTTTAGTGTTGTCTGGTCTCATGTTGTCCGGTCTAGTGTTGTCTGGTTTAGTGTTGTCTGGTTTAGTGTTGTCTGGTTTAATTTAGTCTGGTTTAGTGTTGTCTGGTTTAGTGTTGTCTGTTCTCATGTTGTCTGGTTTAGTATTGTCTGGTCTCATGTTGTCTGGTTTAATGTTGTCTGGTTTAGTGTACTCTGCTTTAATGTTGTCTGGTTTAGTGTTGTCTGGTTTAGTGTTGTCTGGTTTAGTGTTGTCTTGTTTAGTGTTTTCTGGGTTAGTGTTGTCTTGTTTAGTGTTGTCTGGTTTAGTGTTGTCTGGTTTAGTGTTGTCTGGTCTCATGTTGTCTGGTTTATTGTTGTCTGGTTTAGTGTCGTCTGGTTTAGTGTTGTCTGGTCTCATGTTGTCTGTCTGGTCTCATGTTGTCCGGTTTAGTGTTGTCTGGTTTAGTGTTGTCTGGTTTAGTATTGTCTGGTTTAGTGTTGTCTGGTCTCATGTTGTCTGGTTTAGTTTTGTCTGGTCTCATGTTGTCCGGTTTAGTGTTGTCTGGTTTAGTGTTGTCTGGTCTCATGTTGTCCGGTTTAGTGTTGTCTGGTTTAGTGTTGTCTGATTTAATGTCCGGTTTAGTGTTGTCTGGTCTCATGTTGTCTGGTTTAGTGTTGTCTGGTCTCATGTTGTCCGGTCTAGTGTTGTCTGGTTTAGTGTTGTCTGGTTTAGTGTTGTCTGGTTTAATTTAGTCTGGTTTAGTGTTGTCTGGTTTAGTGTTGTCTGTTCTCATGTTGTCTGGTTTAGTATTGTCTGGTCTCATGTTGTCTGGTTTAATGTTGTCTGGTTTAGTGTACTCTGCTTTAATGTTGTCTGGTTTAGTGTTGTCTGGTTTAGTGTTGTCTGGTTTAGTGTTGTCTTGTTTAGTGTTTTCTGGGTTAGTGTTGTCTGGTTTAGTGTTGTCTGGTTTAGTGTTGTCTGGTTTAGTGTTGTCTGGTCTCATGTTGTCTGGTTTATTGTTGTCTGGTTTAGTGTTGTCTGGTCTAGTGTTGTCTGGTTTAGTGTTGTCTGGTTTAGTGTTGTCTGGTTTAGTGTTGTCTGGTTTAATGTCTGGTTTAATGTCCGGGTCTCGTGTTGTCTGGTTTAGTTTTGTCTGGTTTAGTGTTGTCTGGTTTAATGTTGTCTGGTTTAGTGTACTCTGCTTTAATGTTGTCTGGTTTAGTGTTGTCTGGTTTAGTGTTGTCTGGTCTCATGTTGTCTGGTCTCGTGTTGTCTGGTTTAGTGTTGTCTGGTTTAGTGTTGTCTGGTCTCATGCTGTCCGGTTTAGTGTTGTCTGGTTTAGTGTCGTCTGGTTTTGTGTCGTCTGTTTAGTGTCGTCTGGTTTAGTGTTGTCTGGTTTAATGTTGTCTGGTTTAGTGTTGTCTGGTTTAGTGTTGTCTGGTTTAGTGTTGTCTGGTTTAGTGTTGTCTGGTTTAGTGTTGTCTGGTTTAATGTTGTCTGGTTTAGTGTACTCTGCTTTAATGTTGTCTGGTTTAGTGTTGTCTGGTTTAGTGTTGTCTGGTCTCATGTTGTCTTGTCTCGTGTTGTCTGGTTTAGTGTTGTCTGGTTTAGTGTTGTCTGGTTTAGTGTTGTCTGGTTAATGCTGTCCGGTTTAGTGTTGTCTGGTTTAGTGTTGTCTGGTTTAGTGTTGTCTGGTTTAGTGTCGTCTGGTTTTGTGTCGTCTGGTTTAGTGTCGTCTGGTTTAGTGTTGTCTGGTTTAATGTTGTCTGGTTTAGTGTTGTCTGGTTTAGTGTTGTCTGGTTTAGTGTCGTCTGGTTTAGTGTTGTATGGTTTAATGTTGTCTGGTTTAGTGTCGTCTGGTTTAGTGTTGTCTGGTCTCATGTTGTCTGCCTGGTCTCATGTTGTCCGGTTTAGTGTTGTCTGGTTTAGTGTTGTCTGGTTTAGTATTGTCTGGTTTAGTGTTGTCTGGTCTCATGTTGTCTGGTTTAGTTTTGTCTGGTCTCATGTTGTCCGGTTTAGTGTTGTCTGGTTTAGTGTTGTCTGGTCTCATGTTGTCCGGTTTAGTGTTGTCTGGTTTAGTGTTGTCTGATTTAATGTCCGGTTTAGTGTTGTCTGGTCTCATGTTGTCTGGTTTAGTGTTGTCTGGTCTCATGTTGTCCGGTCTAGTGTTGTCTGGTTTAGTGTTGTCTGGTTTAGTGTTGTCTGGTTTAATTTAGTCTGGTTTAGTGTTGTCTGGTTTAGTGTTGTCTGTTCTCATGTTGTCTGGTTTAGTATTGTCTGGTCTCATGTTGTCTGGTTTAATGTTGTCTGGTTTAGTGTACTCTGCTTTAATGTTGTCTGGTTTAGTGTTGTCTGGTTTAGTGTTGTCTGGTTTAGTGTTGTCTTGTTTAGTGTTTTCTGGGTTAGTGTTGTCTGGTTTAGTGTTGTCTGGTTTAGTGTTGTCTGGTTTAGTGTTGTCTGGTCTCATGTTGTCTGGTTTATTGTTGTCTGGTTTAGTGTTGTCTGGTCTAGTGTTGTCTGGTTTAGTGTTGTCTGGTTTAGTGTTGTCTGGTTTAGTGTTGTCTGGTTTAATGTCTGGTTTAATGTCCGGGTCTCGTGTTGTCTGGTTTAGTTTTGTCTGGTTTAGTGTTGTCTGGTTTAATGTTGTCTGGTTTAGTGTACTCTGCTTTAATGTTGTCTGGTTTAGTGTTGTCTGGTTTAGTGTTGTCTGGTCTCATGTTGTCTGGTCTCGTGTTGTCTGGTTTAGTGTTGTCTGGTTTAGTGTTGTCTGGTCTCATGCTGTCCGGTTTAGTGTTGTCTGGTTTAGTGTCGTCTGGTTTTGTGTCGTCTGTTTAGTGTCGTCTGGTTTAGTGTTGTCTGGTTTAATGTTGTCTGGTTTAGTGTTGTCTGGTTTAGTGTTGTCTGGTTTAGTGTTGTCTGGTTTAGTGTTGTCTGGTCTCATGTTGTCTGGTTTTATGTTGTCTGGTTTAGTGTTGTCTGGTTTAGTGTTGTCTGGATTAATTTAGTCTGGTTTAGTGTTGTCTGGTTTAGTGTTGTCTGTTCTCATGTTGTCTGGTTTAGTGTTGTCTGGTTTAGTGTCGTCTGGTTTTGTGTCGTCTGGTTTAGTGTCGTCTGGTTTAGTGTTGTCTGGTTTAATGTTGTCTGGTTTAGTGTTGTCTGGTTTAGTGTTGTCTGGTTTAGTGTTGTCTGGTTTAGTGTTGTCTGGTCTCATGTTGTCTGGTTTTATGTTGTCTGGTTTAGTGTTGTCTGGTTTAGTGTTGTCTGGTTTAGTGTCGTCTGGTTTAGTGTTGTACGGTTTAATGTTTTCTGGTTTAGTGTCGTCTGGTTTAGTGTTGTCTGGTCTCATGTTGTCTGTATGGTCTCATGTTGTCCGGTTTAGTGTTGTCTGGTTTAGTGTTGTCTGGTTTAGTGTTGTCTGGTTTAGTGTTGTCTGGTCTCATGTTGTCTGGTTTAGTGTTGTCTGGTTTAATGTCTGGTTTAATGTCCGGGTCTCGTGTTGTCTGGTTTAGTTTTGTCTGGTTTAGTGTTGTCTGGTTTAATGTTGTCTGGTTTAGTGTACTCTGCTTTAATGTTGTCTGGTTTAGTGTTGTCTGGTTTAGTGTTGTCTGGTCTCATGTTGTCTGGTCTCGTGTTGTCTGGTTTAGTGTTGTCTGGTTTAGTGTTGTCTGGTTTAGTGTTGTCTGGTCTCATGCTGTCCGGTTTAGTGTTGTCTGGTTTAGTGTTGTCTGGTTTAGTGTTGTCTGGTTTAGTGTTGTCTGGTTTAGTGTTGTCTGGTTTAGTGTCGTCTGGTTTTGTGTCGTCTGGTTTAGTGTCGTCTGGTTTAGTGTTGTCTGGTTTAATGTTGTCTGGTTTAGTGTTGTCTGGTTTAGTGTTGTCTGGTTTAGTGTCGTCTGGTTTAGTGTTGTATGGTTTAATGTTGTCTGGTTTAGTGTCGTCTGGTTTAGTGTTGTCTGGTCTCATGTTGTCTGTCTGGTCTCATGTTGTCCGGTTTAGTGTTGTCTGGTTTAGTGTTGTCTGGTTTAGTGTTGTCTGGTTTAGTGTTGTCTGGTCTCATGTTGTCTGGTTTAGTGTTGTCTGGTCTCATGTTGTCCGGTTTAGTGTTGTCTGGTTTAGTGTTGTCTGGTCTCATGTTGTCCGGTTTAGTGTTGTCTGGTTTAGTGTTGTCTGATTTAATGTCCGGTTTAGTGTTGTCTGGTCTCATGTTGTCCGGTCTAGTGTTGTCTGGTTTAGTGTTGTCTGGTTTAGTGTTGTCTGGTTTAATTTAGTCTGGTTTAGTGTTGTCTGGTTTAGTGTTGTCTGTTCTCATGTTGTCTGGTTTAGTGTTGTCTGGTCTCATGTTGTCTGGTTTAATGTTGTCTGGTTTAGTGTACTCTGCTTTAATGTTGTCTGGTTTAGTGTTGTCTGGTTTAGTGTTGTCTGGTTTAGTGTTGTCTTGTTTAGTGTTGTCTGGGTTAGTGTTGTCTGGTTTAGTGTTGTCTGGTTTAGTGTTGTCTGGTTTAGTGTTGTCTGGTCTCATGTTGTCTGGTTTATTGTTGTCTGGTTTAGTGTTGTCTGGTCTAGTGTTGTCTGGTTTAGTGTTGTCTGGTTTAGTGTTGTCTGGTTTAGTGTTGTCTGGTTTAATGTCTGGTTTAATGTCCGGGTCTCGTGTTGTCTGGTTTAGTTTTGTCTGGTTTAGTGTTGTCTGGTTTAATGTTGTCTGGTTTAGTGTACTCTGCTTTAATGTTGTCTGGTTTAGTGTTGTCTGGTTTAGTGTTGTCTGGTCTCATGTTGTCTGGTCTCGTGTTGTCTGGTTTAGTGTTGTCTGGTTTAGTGTTGTCTGGTCTCATGCTGTCCGGTTTAGTGTTGTCTGGTTTAGTGTTGTCTGGTCTCATGTTGTCCGGTTTAGTGTTGTCTGGTTTAGTGTTGTCTGATTTAATGTCCGGTTTAGTGTTGTCTGGTCTCATGTTGTCTGGTTTAGTGTTGTCTGGTCTCATGTTGTCCGGTCTAGTGTTGTCTGGTTTAGTGTTGTCTGGTTTAGTGTTGTCTGGTTTAATTTAGTCTGGTTTAGTGTTGTCTGGTTTAGTGTTGTCTGTTCTCATGTTGTCTGGTTTAGTATTGTCTGGTCTCATGTTGTCTGGTTTAATGTTGTCTGGTTTAGTGTACTCTGCTTTAATGTTGTCTGGTTTAGTGTTGTCTGGTTTAGTGTTGTCTGGTTTAGTGTTGTCTTGTTTAGTGTTTTCTGGGTTAGTGTTGTCTTGTTTAGTGTTGTCTGGTTTAGTGTTGTCTGGTTTAGTGTTGTCTGGTCTCATGTTGTCTGGTTTATTGTTGTCTGGTTTAGTGTTGTCTGGTCTAGTGTTGTCTGGTTTAGTGTTGTCTGGTTTAGTGTTGTCTGGTTTAGTGTTGTCTGGTTTAATGTCTGGTTTAATGTCCGGGTCTCGTGTTGTCTGGTTTAGTTTTGTCTGGTTTAGTGTTGTCTGGTTTAATGTTGTCTGGTTTAGTGTACTCTGCTTTAATGTTGTCTGGTTTAGTGTTGTCTGGTTTAGTGTTGTCTGGTCTCATGTTGTCTGGTCTCGTGTTGTCTGGTTTAGTGTTGTCTGGTTTAGTGTTGTCTGGTCTCATGCTGTCCGGTTTAGTGTTGTCTGGTTTAGTGTCGTCTGGTTTTGTGTCGTCTGTTTAGTGTCGTCTGGTTTAGTGTTGTCTGGTTTAATGTTGTCTGGTTTAGTGTTGTCTGGTTTAGTGTTGTCTGGTTTAGTGTTGTCTGGTTTAGTGTTGTCTGGTCTCATGTTGTCTGGTTTTATGTTGTCTGGTTTAGTGTTGTCTGGTTTAGTGTTGTCTGGATTAATTTAGTCTGGTTTAGTGTTGTCTGGTTTAGTGTTGTCTGTTCTCATGTTGTCTGGTTTAGTGTTGTCTGGTTTAGTGTCGTCTGGTTTTGTGTCGTCTGGTTTAGTGTCGTCTGGTTTAGTGTTGTCTGGTTTAATGTTGTCTGGTTTAGTGTTGTCTGGTTTAGTGTTGTCTGGTTTAGTGTTGTCTGGTTTAGTGTTGTCTGGTCTCGTGTTGTCTGGTTTTATGTTGTCTGGTTTAGTGTTGTCTGGTTTAGTGTTGTCTGGTTTAGTGTCGTCTGGTTTAGTGTTGTATGGTTTAATGTTTTCTGGTTTAGTGTCGTCTGGTTTAGTGTTGTCTGGTCTCATGTTGTCTGTCTGGTCTCATGTTGTCCGGTTTAGTGTTGTCTGGTTTAGTGTTGTCTGGTTTAGTGTTGTCTGGTTTAGTGTTGTCTGGTCTCATGTTGTCTGGTTTAGTGTTGTCTGGTTTAATGTCTGGTTTAATGTCCGGGTCTCGTGTTGTCTGGTTTAGTTTTGTCTGGTTTAGTGTTGTCTGGTTTAATGTTGTCTGGTTTAGTGTACTCTGCTTTAATGTTGTCTGGTTTAGTGTTGTCTGGTTTAGTGTTGTCTGGTCTCATGTTGTCTGGTCTCGTGTTGTCTGGTTTAGTGTTGTCTGGTTTAGTGTTGTCTGGTTTAGTGTTGTCTGGTCTCATGCTGTCCGGTTTAGTGTTGTCTGGTTTAGTGTTGTCTGGTTTAGTGTTGTCTGGTTTAGTGTTGTCTGGTTTAGTGTTGTCTGGTTTAGTGTCGTCTGGTTTTGTGTCGTCTGGTTTAGTGTCGTCTGGTTTAGTGTTGTCTGGTTTAATGTTGTCTGGTTTAGTGTTGTCTGGTTTAGTGTTGTCTGGTTTAGTGTCGTCTGGTTTAGTGTTGTATGGTTTAATGTTGTCTGGTTTAGTGTCGTCTGGTTTAGTGTTGTCTGGTCTCATGTTGTCTGTCTGGTCTCATGTTGTCCGGTTTAGTGTTGTCTGGTTTAGTGTTGTCTGGTTTAGTGTTGTCTGGTTTAGTGTTGTCTGGTCTCATGTTGTCTGGTTTAGTGTTGTCTGGTCTCATGTTGTCCGGTTTAGTGTTGTCTGGTTTAGTGTTGTCTGGTCTCATGTTGTCCGGTTTAGTGTTGTCTGGTTTAGTGTTGTCTGATTTAATGTCCGGTTTAGTGTTGTCTGGTCTCATGTTGTCCGGTCTAGTGTTGTCTGGTTTAGTGTTGTCTGGTTTAGTGTTGTCTGGTTTAATTTAGTCTGGTTTAGTGTTGTCTGGTTTAGTGTTGTCTGTTCTCATGTTGTCTGGTTTAGTGTTGTCTGGTCTCATGTTGTCTGGTTTAATGTTGTCTGGTTTAGTGTACTCTGCTTTAATGTTGTCTGGTTTAGTGTTGTCTGGTTTAGTGTTGTCTGGTTTAGTGTTGTCTTGTTTAGTGTTGTCTGGGTTAGTGTTGTCTGGTTTAGTGTTGTCTGGTTTAGTGTTGTCTGGTTTAGTGTTGTCTGGTCTCATGTTGTCTGGTTTATTGTTGTCTGGTTTAGTGTTGTCTGGTCTAGTGTTGTCTGGTTTAGTGTTGTCTGGTTTAGTGTTGTCTGGTTTAGTGTTGTCTGGTTTAATGTCTGGTTTAATGTCCGGGTCTCGTGTTGTCTGGTTTAGTTTTGTCTGGTTTAGTGTTGTTTGGTTTAGTGTACTCTGCTTTAATGTTGTCTGGTTTAGTGTTGTCTGGTTTAGTGTTGTCTGGTCTCATGTTGTCTGGTCTCGTGTTGTCTGGTTTAGTGTTGTCTGGTTTAGTGTTGTCTGGTTTAATGTCTGGTTTAATGTCCGGGTCTCGTGTTGTCTGGTTTAGTGTTGTCTGGTTTAATGTTGTTTGGTTTAGTGTACTCTGCTTTAATGTTGTCTGGTTTAGTGTTGTCTGGTTTAGTGTTGTCTGGTCTCATGTTGTCTGGTCTCGTGTTGTCTGGTTTAGTGTTGTCTGGTTTAGTGTTGTCTGGTCTCATGCTGTCCGGTTTAGTGTTGTCTGGTTTAGTGTCGTCTGGTTTTGTGTCGTCTGTTTAGTGTCGTCTGGTTTAGTGTTGTCTGGTTTAATGTTGTCTGGTTTAGTGTTGTCTGGTTTAGTGTTGTCTGGTTTAGTGTTGTCTGGTTTAGTGTTGTCTGGTCTCATGTTGTCTGGTTTTATGTTGTCTGGTTTAGTGTTGTCTGGTTTAGTGTTGTCTGGATTAATTTAGTCTGGTTTAGTGTTGTCTGGTTTAGTGTTGTCTGTTCTCATGTTGTCTGGTTTAGTGTTGTCTGGTTTAGTGTCGTCTGGTTTTGTGTCGTCTGGTTTAGTGTCGTCTGGTTTAGTGTTGTCTGGTTTAATGTTGTCTGGTTTAGTGTTGTCTGGTTTAGTGTTGTCTGGTTTAGTGTTGTCTGGTTTAGTGTTGTCTGGTCTCGTGTTGTCTGGTTTTATGTTGTCTGGTTTAGTGTTGTCTGGTTTAGTGTTGTCTGGTTTAGTGTCGTCTGGTTTAGTGTTGTATGGTTTAATGTTTTCTGGTTTAGTGTCGTCTGGTTTAGTGTTGTCTGGTCTCATGTTGTCTGTCTGGTCTGATGTTGTCCGGTTTAGTGTTGTCTGGTTTAGTGTTGTCTGGTTTAGTGTTGTCTGGTTTAGTGTTGTCTGGTCTCATGTTGTCTGGTTTAGTGTTGTCTGGTTTAATGTCTGGTTTAATGTCCGGGTCTCGTGTTGTCTGGTTTAGTTTTGTCTGGTTTAGTGTTGTCTGGTTTAATGTTGTCTGGTTTAGTGTACTCTGCTTTAATGTTGTCTGGTTTAGTGTTGTCTGGTTTAGTGTTGTCTGGTCTCATGTTGTCTGGTCTCGTGTTGTCTGGTTTAGTGTTGTCTGGTTTAGTGTTGTCTGGTTTAGTGTTGTCTGGTCTCATGCTGTCCGGTTTAGTGTTGTCTGGTTTAGTGTTGTCTGGTTTAGTGTTGTCTGGTTTAGTGTTGTCTGGTTTAGTGTTGTCTGGTTTAGTGTCGTCTGGTTTTGTGTCGTCTGGTTTAGTGTCGTCTGGTTTAGTGTTGTCTGGTTTAATGTTGTCTGGTTTAGTGTTGTCTGGTTTAGTGTTGTCTGGTTTAGTGTCGTCTGGTTTAGTGTTGTATGGTTTAATGTTGTCTGGTTTAGTGTCGTCTGGTTTAGTGTTGTCTGGTCTCATGTTGTCTGTCTGGTCTCATGTTGTCCGGTTTAGTGTTGTCTGGTTTAGTGTTGTCTGGTTTAGTGTTGTCTGGTTTAGTGTTGTCTGGTCTCATGTTGTCTGGTTTAGTGTTGTCTGGTCTCATGTTGTCCGGTTTAGTGTTGTCTGGTTTAGTGTTGTCTGGTCTCATGTTGTCCGGTTTAGTGTTGTCTGGTTTAGTGTTGTCTGATTTAATGTCCGGTTTAGTGTTGTCTGGTCTCATGTTGTCCGGTCTAGTGTTGTCTGGTTTAGTGTTGTCTGGTTTAGTGTTGTCTGGTTTAATTTAGTCTGGTTTAGTGTTGTCTGGTTTAGTGTTGTCTGTTCTCATGTTGTCTGGTTTAGTGTTGTCTGGTCTCATGTTGTCTGGTTTAATGTTGTCTGGTTTAGTGTACTCTGCTTTAATGTTGTCTGGTTTAGTGTTGTCTGGTTTAGTGTTGTCTGGTTTAGTGTTGTCTTGTTTAGTGTTGTCTGGGTTAGTGTTGTCTGGTTTAGTGTTGTCTGGTTTAGTGTTGTCTGGTTTAGTGTTGTCTGGTCTCATGTTGTCTGGTTTATTGTTGTCTGGTTTAGTGTTGTCTGGTCTAGTGTTGTCTGGTTTAGTGTTGTCTGGTTTAGTGTTGTCTGGTTTAGTGTTGTCTGGTTTAATGTCTGGTTTAATGTCCGGGTCTCGTGTTGTCTGGTTTAGTTTTGTCTGGTTTAGTGTTGTCTGGTTTAATGTTGTCTGGTTTAGTGTACTCTGCTTTAATGTTGTCTGGTTTAGTGTTGTCTGGTTTAGTGTTGTCTGGTCTCATGTTGTCTGGTCTCGTGTTGTCTGGTTTAGTGTTGTCTGGTTTAGTGTTGTCTGGTCTCATGCTGTCCGGTTTAGTGTTGTCTGGTTTAGTGTTGTCTGGTTTAGTGTTGTCTGGTTTAGTGTTGTCTGGTTTAGTGTTGTCTGGTTTAGTGTCGTCTGGTTTTGTGTCGTCTGGTTTAGTGTCGTCTGGTTTAGTGTTGTCTGGTTTAATGTTGTCTGGTTTAGTGTTGTCTGGTTTAGTGTTGTCTGGTTTAGTGTTGTCTGGTTTAGTGTTGTCTGGTCTCATGTTGTCTGGTTTTATGTTGTCTGGTTTAGTGTTGTCTGGTTTAGTGTTGTCTGGATTAATTTAGTCTGGTTTAGTGTTGTCTGGTTTAGTGTTGTCTGTTCTCATGTTGTCTGGTTTAGTGTTGTCTGGTCTCATGTTGTCTGGTTTAATGTTGTCTGGTTTAGTGTACTCTGCTTTAATGTTGTCTGGTTTAGTGTTGTCTGGTTTAGTGTTGTCTGGTTTAGTGTTGTCTTGTTTAGTGTTGTCTGGGTTAGTGTTGTCTGGTTTAGTGTTGTCTGGTTTAGTGTTGTCTGGTTTAGTGTTGTCTGGTCTCATGTTGTCTGGTTTATTGTTGTCTGGTTTAGTGTTGTCTGGTCTAGTGTTGTCTGGTTTAGTGTTGTCTGGTTTAGTGTTGTCTGGTTTAGCGTTGTCTGGTCTCATGCTGTCCGGTTTAGTGTTGTCTGGTTTAGTGTTGTCTGGTTTAGTGTTGTCTGGTTTAGTGTTGTCTGGTTTAGTGTTGTCTGGTTTAGTGTCGTCTGGTTTTGTGTCGTCTGGTTTAGTGTCGTCTGGTTTAGTGTTGTCTGGTTTAATGTTGTCTGGTTTAGTGTTGTCTGGTTTAGTGTTGTCTGGTTTAGTGTCGTCTGGTTTAGTGTTGTATGGTTTAATGTTGTCTGGTTTAGTGTCGTCTGGTTTAGTGTTGTCTGGTCTCATGTTGTCTGTCTGGTCTCATGTTGTCCGGTTTAGTGTTGTCTGGTTTAGTGTTGTCTGGTTTAGTGTTGTCTGGTTTAGTGTTGTCTGGTCTCATGTTGTCTGGTTTAGTGTTGTCTGGTCTCATGTTGTCCGGTTTAGTGTTGTCTGGTTTAGTGTTGTCTGGTCTCATGTTGTCCGGTTTAGTGTTGTCTGGTTTAGTGTTGTCTGATTTAATGTCCGGTTTAGTGTTGTCTGGTCTCATGTTGTCTGGTTTAGTGTTGTCTGGTCTCATGTTGTCCGGTCTAGTGTTGTCTGGTTTAGTGTTGTCTGGTTTAGTGTTGTCTGGTTTAATTTAGTCTGGTTTAGTGTTGTCTGGTTTAGTGTTGTCTGTTCTCATGTTGTCTGGTTTAGTGTTGTCTGGTCTCATGTTGTCTGGTTTAATGTTGTCTGGTTTAGTGTACTCTGCTTTAATGTTTTCTGGTTTAGTGTTGTCTGGTTTAGTGTTGTCTGGTTTAGTGTTGTCTTGTTTAGTGTTGTCTGGGTTAGTGTTGTCTGGTTTAGTGTTGTCTGGTTTAGTGTTGTCTGGTTTAGTGTTGTCTGGTCTCATGTTGTCTGGTTTATTGTTGTCTGGTTTAGTGTTGTCTGGTCTAGTGTTGTCTGGTTTAGTGTTGTCTGGTTTAGTGTTGTCTGGTTTAGTGTTGTCTGGTTTAATGTCTGGTTTAATGTCCGGGTGTCGTGTTGTCTGGTTTAGTTTTGTCTGGTTTAGTGTTGTCTGGTTTAATGTTGTCTGGTTTAGTGTACTCTGCTTTAATGTTGTCTGGTTTAGTGTTGTCTGGTTTAGTGTTGTCTGGTCTCATGTTGTCTGGTCTCGTGTTGTCTGGTTTAGTGTTGTCTGGTTTAGTGTTGTCTGGTTTAGTGTTGTCTGGTCTCATGCTGTCCGGTTTAGTGTTGTCTGGTTTAGTGTTGTCTGGTTTAGTGTTGTCTGGTTTAGTGTTGTCTGGTTTAGTGTTGTCTGGTTTAGTGTCGTCTGGTTTTGTGTCGTCTGGTTTAGTGTCGTCTGGTTTAGTGTTGTCTGGTTTAATGTTGTCTGGTTTAGTGTTGTCTGGTTTAGTGTTGTCTGGTTTAGTGTCGTCTGGTTTAGTGTTGTATGGTTTAATGTTGTCTGGTTTAGTGTCGTCTGGTTTAGTGTTGTCTGGTCTCATGTTGTCTGTCTGGTCTCATGTTGTCCGGTTTAGTGTTGTCTGGTTTAGTGTTGTCTGGCTTAGTGTTGTCTGGTTTAGTGTTGTCTGGTCTCATGTTGTCTGGTTTAGTGTTGTCTGGTCTCATGTTGTCCGGTTTAGTGTTGTCTGGTTTAGTGTTGTCTGGTCTCATGTTGTCCGGTTTAGTGTTGTCTGGTTTAGTGTTGTCTGATTTAATGTCCGGTTTAGTGTTGTCTGGTTTAGTGTTGTCTGGTTTAGTGTTGTCTGGTCTCATGTTGTCTGGTTTAGTGTTGTCTGGTCTCACGTTGTCTGGTTTAGTGTTGTCTGGTTTAGTGTTGTCTGGTCTCATGTTGTCCGGTTTAGTGTTGTCTGGTTTAGTGTTGTCTGGTTTAATGTCTGGTTTAATGTCCGGGTTAGTGTTGTCTCGTTTAATGTCTGGTTTATTATTGTCACACACCTTGTTTTGTCTGGCTGTGGTTTCTCATGACGTGGGTTGAGTTTAATGAACATGTTTTTATTGACAGTGTTGTTGTGTATGTTCTCTCAGAGGTGACGGTTGTGTACCAGAATGGACTGCCGGTGATCTCAGTCAGTTTGCCGTCCCGGCGAGAGCGATGCCAGTTCACTCTGAAGCCACTCAGTGACTGTGTTGGGGTGTTTCTCACACAGCTGCAGACAGAGGACAGGGGCATCGACCGAGTAGCCATCTACTCTACAGGTAGGGATGAGTACACACTATGTAACAGCTAGTTATCTCTCTCTCTCTCTCTCTCTCTCTCTCTCTCTCTCTCTCTCTCTCTCTCTCTGTCTCTCTCTCTCTCTCTCTCTCTCTCTCTCTCTCTGTCTCTCTCTCTCTCTGTCTCTCTCTATCTCTCTCTCTCTCTCTCTCTCTGTCTCTCGCTCTCTCTCTCTTTCTCTCTGGTTCATGTAGACACTAGTTATCCCTCTCTCTCTCTCTCTCTCTCTCTCTCTCTGTCTCTCTCTCTCTCTGTCTCTCTCTCTCTCTCTCTCTCTCTCTGTCTCTCTGGCTCTCTGTCTCTCACTCTCTCTCTCTGTTTCTCTGTCTCTCGCTCTCTCTCTCTCTCTTTCTCTCTGGTTCATGTAGACACTTGTTAACCCTCTGCCTCCATCTTTCTATCTCTCCCCCTCTCTCTCTCTTCTTCTCCCTCCCTCCCTCTCTCTCTCCTTCTGTCTCCATCCTTCTCCCTCCCTCCCTCCCACTTTCACCTTCTGTCTCCATAATTTTGCCTCCCACCGCCCCCCTCCCCCTCCCTCCCTCCAGATGGGGCGAGGGTAGCCTCTTCTACAGGGATAGACATCCTGCTGTTGGATGACTTCAACCTGGTCATCAACAACGTCAGGCACCTGGTTCGGCCGCCACGGAGAGGTGAGGACAGCCTGGAGCCGGGCTTAAGGATTCACACTAGAAAATAGGCATTCATGTTAGTGTTTGTGTGTCTGTCTGTCTCCATCTGCCTGTCTGTCTGTCTGTCTGTCTGTCTGTCTGTCTGTCTGTCTGTCTGTCTTTCTTGCTCTGTCTTTCTGTCTGTCTGTCTGTCTGTCTGTCTGTCTGTGCCTCTGTCTGTTTGTCTGTCTGTGTGTGCGTCTCTCTGTCTGTTTCTGTGTGTGTGTGTGTGTGTGTGTGTGTGTGTGTGTGTGTGTGTGTGTGTGTGTGTGTGTGTGTGTGTGTGTGTGTGTGTGTGTGTGTGTGGCATCCTGCCTGGTATCACAGTGGAGTAAATAACTCCCAACACACACAGATTTAGATTTTCTACAAACATCTGATGTTTTCTTCCACAATGAGAAATGTTATGTGTTACCATTTGACTTGTCCTGTCCTATCCTCACCTGTCCTGTCCTGTAGATCTGCTGGCCCAGGAGGAGGCAGAGCGTCTGAACGACGTTAAGTTCCTGGTTCAGCAGCTCTACACCACCCTGCGTATAGAAGAACATCAGCTTAGTAAAGAGAAGGAACTGGTGGTCAGACTGGAGGACCTCAACTCACAGCTACGTCCTCTGGAGAAGGTACACACATAAACACACACACACACATACACACATACACACACACACACACACACACACATACACACACACACACACACACACACACACACACACATACACACATAAACACACACACACACATACACACATACACACACACACACACACACACACACACACATACACACACACACACACACACACACACACACACACATTCACACACACACACATACACACACATACACACACACAAATTCCCTCCACAGCTGTTTTTAAATTCTCTTGTTCTACTAACTGAACTACAGAGGACCATGTTCTACTAACTGAACTACAGAGAACCATGTTCTACTAACTGAACTACAGAGGACCATGTTCTATTAACTGAACTACAGAGGACCATGTTATACTAACTGAACTACAGAGGACCATGTTCTACTAACTGAACTACAGAGGACCATGTTCTACCAGCAGAACTACAGAGGACCATGTTCTACTAACTGAACTACAGAGGACCATGTTCTACCAGCTGAACTACAGAGGACCATGTTCTACTAACTGAACTACAGAGGACCACGTTCTACTAACTGAAATACAGAGGACCATGTTCTACTAACTGAACTACAGAGGACCACGTTCTACTAACTGAACTACAGAGGACCATGTTCTACTAACTGAACTACAGAGAACCATGTTCTACTAACTGAACTACAGAGGACCATGTTCTACTAACTGAACTACAGAGGACCATGTTCTACCAGCTGAACTACAGAGGACCATGTTCTACTAACTGAACTACAGAGGACCACGTTCAAATAACTGAACTACAGAGGACCATGTTCTACTAACTGAACTACAGAGGACCATGTTCTACTAACTATAGAGGACCCTGTTATACCAACTATAGAGGACCATGTTCTACCAACTGAACTACAGAGGACCATGTTCTACTAACTGAACTACAGAGGACCACGTTCAACTAACTGAACTACAGAGGACCATGTTCTACTAACTGAACTACAGAGGACCACGTTCTACTAACTGAACTACAGAGGACCATGTTCTACTAACTGAACTACAGAGAACCATGTTCTACTAACTGAACTACAGAGGACCATGTTCTATAAACTGAACTACAGAGGACCATGTTCTACTAACTGAACTACAGAGGACCATGTTCTATTAACTGAACTACAGAGAACCATGTTCTACTAACTGAACTACAGAGAACCATGTTCTACTAACTGAACTACAGAGAACCATGTTCTACTAACTGAACTACAGGGGAACATGTTCTACTAACTGAACTACAGAGGACCATGTTCTACTAACTGAACTACAGAGGACCATGTTCTACCAACTAAACTACAGAGGACCGTGTTCTACTAACTGAACTACAGAGGACCATGTTCTACTAACTGAACTACAGAGAACCATGTTCTACTAACTGAACTACAGAGGACCATGTTCTACTAACTGAACTACAGAGGACCATGTTCTACTAACTGAACTACAGAGGACCATGTTCTACCAGCTGAACTACAGAGGACCATGTTCTATTAACTGAACTACAGAGGACCACGTTCAAATAACTGAACTACAGAGGACCATGTTCTACTAACTGAACTACAGAGGACCATGTTCTACTAACTATAGAGGACCCTGTTATACCAACTATAGAGGACCATGTTCTACCAACTGAACTACAGAGGACCATGTTCTACTAACTGAACTACAGAGGACCACGTTCAACTAACTGAACTACAGAGGACCATGTTCTACTAACTGAACTACAGAGGACCACGTTCTACTAACTGAACTACAGAGGACCATGTTCTACTAACTGAACTACAGAGAACCATGTTCTACTAACTGAACTACAGAGGACCATGTTCTATAAACTGAACTACAGAGGACCATGTTCTACTAACTGAACTACAGAGGACCATGTTCTATTAACTGAACTACAGAGAACCATGTTCTACTAACTGAACTACAGAGAACCATGTTCTACTAACTGAACTACAGAGAACCATGTTCTACTAACTGAACTACAGGGGAACATGTTCTACTAACTGAACTACAGAGGACCATGTTCTACTAACTGAACTACAGAGGACCATGTTCTACCAACTAAACTACAGAGGACCGTGTTCTACTAACTGAACTACAGAGGACCATGTTCTACTAACTGAACTACAGAGAACCGTGTTCTACTAACTGAACTACAGAGGACTATGTTCTACTAACTGAACTACAGAGGACCATGTTCTACTAACTGAACTACAGAGGACCATGTTCTACTAACTGAACTACAGAGGACTGTGTTCTACTAACTGAACTACAGAGGACCATGTTCTACTAACTGAACTACAGAGGACCATGTTCTACTAACTAAACTACAGAGGACCATGTTCTACTAACTGACCTACAGAGGACCATGTTCTACCAACTACAGAGAACCATGTTCTACTAACTGAACTACAGAGGACCATGTTCTACTAACTACAGAGAACCATGTCCTACTAACTGAACTACAGAGGATCATGTTCTACTAACTGAACTACAGAGGACCATGTTCTACTAACTGAACTACAGAGGACCATGTTCTACTAACTGAACTACAGAGGACCATGTTGTACTAACTGAACTACAGAGGACCATGCTCTACTAACTGAACTACAGAGGACCATGTTCTACTAACTGACCTACAGAGGACCATGTTCTACTAACTGAACTACAGAGGACCATGCTCTACTAACTGAACTACTGAGGACCATGTTCTACTAACTGAACTACAGAGCACCATGTTCTACTAACTGAACTACAGAGGACCATGTTCTACTAACTGAACTACAGAGGACCATGTTCTACTAACTGAACTACAGAGGACCATGTTCTACTAACTGAACTACAGAGGACCACAGGTGTAAGTGTCTTATTATTGATATGTGTTTCTGATTGGCTGTCCATCCCAGGTAAGAGAGGAACTGAGTCGTAAGGCGGAGCGTCGTACCACCTGGGTGCTGTGGGGGGGTGTGGCCTACATGGCAACACAGTTTGGGATCCTGGCGCGTCTCACCTGGTGGGAGTACTCCTGGGACATCATGGAGCCTGTCACCTACTTCATTACCTACGCTACCGCCATGGCTATGTACTCCTACTACGTACTCACACGCCAGGTAACACACACACACACACACACACACACTGTTACACACACACACTGTTACAGACACACACACACTGTAACACACATACCGCCATGGCCATGTACACCAGGTAAGAGACTAGGCCAGGTAAGAGGCCAGGTAAGAGGCCAGGCAAGAGGCCAGGCCAGGCAAGAGGCCAGGCCAGGCAAGAGGCCAGGACAGGTAGGAGGCCAGGCCAGGCAAGAGGCCAGGCCAGGTAAGAGGCCAGGCCAGGTAAGAGGCCAGGACAGGCAAGAGGCCAGGACAGGTAAGAGGCCAGGCCAGGTAAGAGGCCAGGACAGGCAAGAGGCAAGGACAGGTAAGAGGCCAGGCAAGTGGCCAGGCCAGGTAAGAGGCCAGGCCAGGTAAGAGGCCAGGCCAGGTAAGAGGCCAGGACAGGTAAGAGGCCAGGCAAGAGGCCAGGCCAGGTATGAGGCTAGGTAAGAGGCCAGGCCAGGTATGAGGCCACGTATGAGGCTAGGTAAGAGTCTAGTCCGGTCAGGTAAGAGGTCATGGACTAGTGTCTGTCATTTGTAGTTTTGTATAGTGGTTCTCTAAGGTTTGTATGTAGGAGGGTTGTGTAAGTATTCTAGTTTATCTAACAGCCTGTTCTCCCCTCCCTCCCTCGCCTCCCCTCCTTCCTGTAGGAGTACATCTACCCAGACGCCAGGGACAGACAGTACCTGCTGTTCTTCCACAAGGGGGTGAAGCGACAACGCTTTGACCTCCACAAGTACAACCTGCTGAAGGACTCTATCGCTGAGGTAGGCACTAACCCATCCACAAGTACAACCTTCTGAGGTAGGCACTAACCCATCCACAAGTACAACCTGCTGAGGTAGGCACTAACCCATCCACAAGTACAACCTGCTTAAGGACTCTATCGCTGAGGTAGACACTAACCCATCCACAAGTACAACCTGCTGAGGTAGACACTAACCCATCCACAAGTACAACCTGCTGAGGTAGGCACTAACCCATCCACAAGTACAACCTGCTTAAGGACTCTATCGCTGAGGTAGACACTAACCCATCCACAAGTACAACCTGCTGAGGTAGGCACTAACCCATCCACAAGTACAACCTGCTGAGGTAGGCACTAACCCATCCACAAGTACAACCTGCTTAAGGACTCTATCGCTGAGGTAGACACTAACCCATCCACAAGTACAACCTGCTGAGGTAGACACTAACCCATCCACAAGTACAACCTGCTGAGGTAGGCACTAACCCATCCACAAGTACAACCTGCTTAAGGACTCTATCGCTGAGGTAGACACTAACCCATCCACAAGTACAACCTGCTGAGGT